>NW_013666184.1:153781-187987 GCF_000517525.1 Limulus polyphemus | reverse complement strand
ATATATATATATATATATATATATATATGAAGAATCTTGGAGCAACCAGCACCATGCTTGGAACACTATTATTCGTGCAATATTATTTCTTTCTTAATCCGAAGTTTAACTGGCGATAGAAAATTAGTTTCAAATATGGTTGTTCAGTTAAATGTTAATTATAAGCAGTGCTTAATTTCTGATCATTCCGACATCCCGATTCTGTTTTTCCTAGTCAAAAATCCGAAATATTATAATTTTAAATCTGCCCCGATTACAATACGAATTCATACTTGACCGACACAGTCAAGTGTGACACAGTCAAGTGTGACATAGTCAAGTGTGACATAGTCAAGTGTGACACAGTCAAGTGTGACACAGTCAAGTGTGACATAGTCAAGTGTGACATAGTCAAGTGTATTTCTCACCTCTGGTTTCATCACAAAATGTAACTTCAGTAACATTTGAAGTGCTATCTTCTAAACTAACTCCCACACATGTATGTACACACGTGCGTCATTGGAAACTAACAGGCATAATATATATATATATATATATATATTTAGGAAATTAGTGTTTATTAACGGTTATTTTTTTATGGACTAGCAGTATGTGTATACCTTAGATCCAGAGTTGTTTTTGTCAATTTTGAAATATAAACGACCCTCTCGCCAAAACATTTTCCACGTTTTGTTCTTAAACAGCTGTCCATAAGACAGAAGCAAGTGTGCTTATATGAAAATTCGTGGATACTTTGACCCGGTGTTAATACCAAGATTCTAGAACCACTTGATTCTGTAAAAGCATATAACTCGGTTACATTAACCATTTACACAACTGAATACTACTTAAGAGTTAATAACTGAAATATCATTTATTTGTTTCTTTAACTTAGCACTTCTTATTTTTCTGGAATAATTTAAGAAAGGGTTGTGAAAAGAAATTTAAATACTTTGTATTACAGAAGTCGGTTTTCATTGTCCAGATCCAAACCGTCATGATTAACCAGTGAACTCCACAAAATATACCAAGACATTTTGGGCTGTGAGAGGCAAAGAGGGAAAGAGCAATCACTCGCGAAGCAATGACGAAAAAGCGCCATATAAACATCACAACCATACCAATAAATGTCAAGTTCTTCTTGTCCATATTTGAAACACGTAGAGCAACTTGAAAAGACACTAAGGACGATGATAGGGATACCAAAGAAAGTAAAACTGATATCCAAGTTATGGTGTCTAAAAATAAATAAAAATAGAAACAAGAAAAATAATATTATAGAACAAATAATATGTATACGTTGAAAATACATTTAAACTGTTAGAAGCATTTTATATATTATATACACACACACACACAAATATAAAAGGTTGTACTTCAAAAACACATTTAGATTAAACTAACTTGACCTTTTGATTTAATCGAATTCGCTGATAACACAGGCGTGCGAATTTAAACATCATTAAAATTGTTTTGGTTTTAATAACGGATTTACCATAATTCAGCTACGCTGATTTCAAAAATAATATTCATCTTTTCCAATCCAGTAATAATTGTTTTTATAACTAAGGAGGAAGAAAAACTCTTATTTAGATCAAATTATTATTTCGTTTACCACAGTGAAAATTTTTTTATTATAATGTTTGTTAACGAAAGTACAAACAAACTGAAGAAAAGGGAAGAACGTTGATGTCAAACGAATATGCATCCTTAGTCATCCCGGTTTTTTTTTTAAATTACGTCTTTTAGTCTCAAAACTACGTGTTGTGTTTTCTTTCTTTTATGTATTGTATTACGACGTTTTGTGGAAAATCTTTACGTGATCGAGAAAAATGGACATCATTTTCGGATTCAGCGTACAGGAATTACTGTAGAATATGTAAAAATTTCAAGACCATCAAACCATCGCAGGCCCGTGTAATCTATATAAATAAAAAAACTTTACGAAATAAAAAATATAGATGGCATTCAAAATGTTTCTATAGATTATTCACTACAACAATTTAAGAAATACTTTTTTTATATGGGTTTCTAGTTAAACTGCATGGGTATAAAATGGTTTTACGGAAGTGAAAACAACATTTTGAAACATATACTTGTCCAGTCCAGCTGCTGAGGGTATGGACTTCTGGCCAGGATATACAACTGAAGAACCAACTGCGGAGCGGACTCCAAGTAACATTCAAACAGACGTAACATCGCTGCATCTTGTTGTTCATAAACCATATTTTCGTAATATTGGTCATAATATTCCCTTTGTTTCTTAGCATCTTTGTAAAACCGAATTTTTATCCCATAGATAAGGATTTGGAAATACCTAAAAATAATCATTATTGTAAGCTCACTTATAAGTACACTCGGTAACTGACACATTCTATACATTACTATAGTTTGTACATTAAATAAGCTCACTTATAAGTACACTCGGTAACTGACACATTCTATACATTACTATAGTTTGTACATTAAATAAGCTCACTTATAAGTACACTCGGTAACTGACACATTCTATACATTACTATAGTTTGTACATTAAAAAACAAAGCTCGTGAGCGAAATATTACCATAATTTCATAGATAAGGAATAACTTCGTAACGGCTACTCATAGATAAGGAATAACTTCGTAACGGCTATTCATAGATAAAGAATAACTTGGTAACGGCTACTCGTGATAGTACAAGCACACATATACGCGTATTAGCTAATCGACAGTTCAGATGACAATTAAAATTAATAAGTTAAGATGGCATACTGTAAAACGAATAAACAAATGAATTATTAGAAAGTAAATCATATACAAACAACTTGAATACAATTATTTCTAACTTGAAATATTAAATTAATGAGTGGTTACTAGCGTAAGAAATCTTATTATACAGTCTAGCGTTAACTTTATAATACTTTCAGTATTTCTGGGTTGGAAAGGCTAACTTCTGGCAACTGGATCTGCCTCAGTTTATTCAGTTATACTTAGAAAGGGTGAAGAATTATATAGGTGGGTTTATAGTTAATAATAAAAACATTAACTGAAATATTATTTGAAGCATTACTGCTTATACTATATTGTATAATTATTAATATCTTGCAGTGATAAAGTATCAGTATTACTACTACAAATGTACAGTATGGTTATATATTTCATAATTTAATATCATGGAGTAACTATACTGGGGTTGGATGATCTATGGTTTAATATCGGATTTCTGTTTCTATGTTTTTTTAGGGATAACTATCATACCCACAACAGGCTATAAACGGTGATTGATAGTGGGATCTGGGACGTTGTGGGTTCTAGCATCCAGATCCTAATCCCCCCCCCTTTTTTTTTCGTTTACGTGCTGTCTAGCTCTGCACCTGTTGTTTTGATTATGTCTGATAGATGGAATATCCCCAATGCTTTTGGGAGATATAACCGCAGACATTTTCACTTTAAAGTCATACCCTTTGTACTTTAGTACAAACAGTGTAATTTTACATTGCTATATTAGAACTTTGTTGGCGCGTACATCTACGTGTATAATAAGTAAATTGTAGGTTATATTATAATTTCGTCAGGGCTATACAGTGCTGAGTGATCACCTCTACGCTTTTGATGTAATACAGTTTATTTGAAAAATTTTATACACACATATATATCATTATTATTAATATAGTTATTTTATATTAATGACATCTTGTTAGAAAATGCAATTTACAATGGTTGATGTAACTTAAGTGTTTGTTTTCATAAACCTTGTGTAGAATTTTGTTGACTTAATAAATTTTTCATTACAACATTTGTAGGAATGCTGGCTTTAAAAAATTTTTCTTTGAATATTGATTGAATATTAAATACGCAAGTTTGTTATAAAGATTTTAAGAGAAACAGTTTTCAAAGTTTTTGAATGAGGAATTTCCTTAGCTTTGAGTTGGTTCTATTTATTTATTTACAGGTATCGAAGTGAACTTTATGGATGATGTGGGACAAACATTATTAAACTGGGCATCAGCTTTTGGAACACAAGAAATGGTCGAATTCCTGTGTGACCGTGGTGCAGATGTGAACAAAGGTCAACGGTCATCATCTCTTCATTATGCAGCATGTTTTGGCAGACCTGGCGTGGCTAAGGTAAAGGACTACATGCAAGTTTTTTATTCTTAACAGTCATAATTTGAAGATGAAGTAGTGAATTATGAAAAATCATTTTCTAATAATATGGGTGAGTTGTGGTTAAAAGTGATTCAAGATGTTAATAACCCTTAAGTCTCAGTAGTTTGATTATAATTGTTTATATGTAGGCAAAAGTCTTTTAATTTTTTTAAATGGGAGAAAAGTAATCTTCTAGCTTATATCATTGTCAGTCTGTATGTACGTGTGTGTGTGTGTATATATATATATATATATATCATGCCTTTGTAATTATAATTATTTAAATATTTGTAAAAATGTGAAGATTGTGTGAAAATGAATTATAGCTTCTTTTATTGATAAGAGTTAAATACTAGTATTTGTTTTATAGGTACTTCTGTGTCATGGTGCTAACCCAGATTTGAGAGATGAAGATGGTAAAACCCCATTAGATAAAGCAAGAGAACGTAATGATGAAGGCCATAGGGAAGTTGCAGCTATCCTTCAGTCTCCAGGTAGTACATTTTATTCTCAGAGGATATGATGTGGAAAATTTATATATGATTAATTTTAATATGACATAAATTATTTGTGGTCAGTAAGAGGGAATCCTCAATAGCCACAGCACTTGAAATTCTTTTAGGCAGGATTTGAATAAATTAATGTATGAGACCTCTTTTTCCTTTTTTTATTAGCTGTATTTTTGTGTGCCAGCAATACCAAGTGTGGGGCACGCATATACTCAATTCAGTTTCATTACTTATCAGGATCTTTACCAGCCTACCCTCAAATTGAAATTCTTTAAGGCAGGATTAGAGTAAGTTAATCTGAGACCTTGAACATGGTAAAATACATCAATCAAAAGGGATTACCTCCCGAGTCCAAAACTGTAATTGGATCTCAAATTGGTCAAGAGATGGAGCTATGAGCTAAAAGTTTGTACTTGAAAAACTCAGAGCCATCTATGAACCACTATACCATGGCTAAAAATATTTCAGCAGTTATAAAATATCCAGGCTCTGTTATTGTATTAACTTGAAGGATTGTGCAGAAAACGCATTGAAACCTTCTACTTACAATAAGCACTTGAACTTTGTTCTGTATTTAAAAGTTCAATTGACATGAAAATACATCTCCAGTCACTGCATGTGTGTTTCTGTATAAAGGGCAACCATCCCAGGTTTGCTTCAGTGCTGGCAATAATGTATTCCAAAAAAGAAGCATATAAACTTTGAAAGAGGAAAGATAATAAGCAGGTTCATCTGTAATTAAGATTTTATAGATTGCTTTTGTGTGAAGAGCAACACAAAGTGATGTAAGCAAGTAGTGCAAATGGTAAAATTTTGAAATGTAATGGAAAACAGTGGCAGGAAAACTATGTTATGACTAGGACTACTGCGTATCGACCCGAAAGTGGGAGACAACACCAACCATTAAAAATATGCTCAAGAGCAAGATGCTCTCTCTCTCTCTCTATATATATGTATATATATATATTGTGCTTTTCAGCAATATAATAAAAACAACAATTTGTGTGACTATTACATTGATAAAATACCCTTAAGGGCTTATAATCATTAAAAGCATGTTGATTTGCAATTGTTACCATGTTGTAGCACATTTTTTTAACGATGAGCTTTATGTAATGTTTTTAACCCGATCTAGTTCACAGAGCACCTTTTTAGATGTTGAGTGCAAACCTACATGTCAAATAATTCTAAATCTAATTCAACAATTTTTAACTCAAACATATTTTAACATTTATATAATGTCATTTTTTTACACTTATTTAGTGTAATTTGCAAGGAAAAAAATTTACTTCTATTCAGGATTGAGCACTTAGACATATTTGCTAACAAACTATTATCCCTTGAAAACATAATTATTTATGTTTTGTTTCTTATATGATTTTCCTTTTTTTTGTGGTTTTATTATCACACCCCTTCATTTCCACAATTTTCTGATGTCATAATGTGCTGTCTGAATAATTACTAATGAAAAACAGCTTTGAAAATAACTACATGCAAAGTTCAATAGAGTTCATTTGATATGGCAAATAAGAAACCATTTGTGTCAATGTAGAGTAAATATAGTGATGTGAACAGTAATTTATGATTTGATGGAGCTCTTGCAGGAATGAACAACAGAATGTAATGAGAAGTTTAGTACTTAAAATTTTTATGAAGAAATCATAGATCTAGGAATTTTTTCGAACTTTCTTTTCATGCCTGAAAATGTTTCAAATGTTAACTTAGGTATCACATTTAATGTTTTTCTATTTACTTTTCTTAAAAACAGTGGTTATAATTCTAATAACTAAAGAATAAAAGAAAATATAAATGTATATTAGTATATTAACCACACCATATCTGCTAGTAAAGACAAATAAGATTGTTTTTACAAGATGTACTTGTGACCACTGGTTACATTTTTATGGGATTGTGTACTCATTCATTGTAAAATGGAAGGTAATGTTATTATTACATATGAATACACCAAGTACCAAAAATAATAAACTAACATTTTGGAATTCTTCTATAAATGTAAACATTATTAATAAATATAAATGCTTTAAATGCTCTTTCCTTGTTATTGACACTGCACCTACTAAGTTTCAGCTCTTTAATTATTTGCTCCTCTAGGTATATTTCCAATATATTCAAATTTAGCCACTTTGATCAATTCTGGTACACTGCGAAAATAGCAGGAAAACCCCCATGTAAATGGTACTTTTTTTTTCAGAATATAATACTTTAATTATCCCAATAAAAACATTCAACCTTGTTGAAGAAGTTACTTGGTGGTAAATTGGTTACATATAAGATGTAGTTAAAGATGTAAAAATGGGGAGGGGGGGGCAGAAGGGAGGAGGCAGCTTGTGAAACTGAATTTGATTAACTTCTGTTCACTACAATTTCATGTCAGTGTATATAATTAATAAATCATGTTATAGTACTTTATTATGAAACATTATCATAAACATAGTCCCCCCCCCTGTTTTAATTGTGGTAATATTATTATTATTATAGCATAAGAAACTTTTACATCTGAGCTACTTATTACTATTATTATAGCTTTAAAGCTAAAGACTGTTTAGGTTTTCATAATTCTATATAGTTTTTGTGGAAAACAAATGTTTAAAAATGATAGATTTTGTTTGTCTCAACATGGGATTTCATCAAATTTTCATTCTGGATTGAAAATTGCTATTTGTGTAGATGAATAATGGTGAATCAGTTTAGCAAAACATTAATAGTAATAATTCTTTAAACAGTGAAAGTGGATGGCTTTGGTATAAATGACTAAATAAAGTAATGCTATTTCTGAGGTGTGTCACTTGCATATAAGTCACTCATATGATTACATAACGGTCAACAGAATCTTTTGATACATGACTGTTAAATGTTTATTCTTCAAAACCTCAACACCAGTAGCAATACATGAACAAATAGCAGTTCAGCATTACAGTAATAACACCTGTATGTTTTTACCAGTGAGCAAGGAACAATTAGTATTAATGTTATTAACCGTAGTATTAAGTCGTCAATAAATTAATGTCACGTTCTGGAACACTTTCGTTACCCCCCCCACACACACACACACAAAAAGAAATGCACATCATGTATAAAAGTTAAATGAATCACCCAAATGTCACATTAGTGTAGCCTATATAATGTGTAAAGTTTAGTATACTCCCTTATAGTGATGGCACACAACGAGACACACATTCGGCATGTAATGCTGTTTGAATACAAGAAGGGAAACCATGCCTCTGTAGCCACAAAGAATATTAAAGAAGTTTATGGAAATGTTTTGAACATTTGTAAGTATCAATGATGGTTCAGCAAGTTTTGTTCAGGTGACTTTTTCCTTAAAAACATGATGGAATTCATATTGATGCTCTGAAGACGCTTGTTAAGTCTAACCCAAGCAACACACTCATGAAATTACATGACTCTCATGAAACAATACATAAACATCTAAGGAATATGGGAAAACTCCATAAAGAAGGTGTTTGGGTGCCTTACAAACTCCCCGATGATCATCGTTTCCAACGTGTGAACGTTGCTTTGTGTCTTCAGGCACATAATGCGTGTGAACCATTTTTAGACAGAATTCTCATTGGTGATGGCAAATGGATTCTCAATGCGAATATTAAATGCCAAAAATAATGGCTTAGTCCTAGACAAAAACCACTTCTGACACCAAAACCTGGACTCCATCTGCAGAAAGTGATGCTTTACATTTGGTGGGACATCAAAGGAGTAATTCATTTCAAACTCTTCAATCCACAGCGAACTGTCAATGCGGAGATCTATAGTCAGCAACTGGAACATTTAAATCAAACCCTTCATCAGAAATGCCCTTCACTCGTTAATCAGAAAGGTGTTTTTCTTCTCCAGGACAATGCATGTCCACATGTGGCACATTTAATGCAACACAAGATTATGGAGTTGGGCTGGGAAGTTCTCCCCCCACCCACCA
The DNA here is from genome assembly GCF_000517525.1 of Limulus polyphemus. Taxonomy (NCBI): domain Eukaryota; kingdom Metazoa; phylum Arthropoda; class Merostomata; order Xiphosura; family Limulidae; genus Limulus; species Limulus polyphemus. The sequence goes on along the minus strand of NW_013666184.1, from coordinate 179,414 downwards.
TATTCTCCAGATATGGCACCATCAGATTACCATATTTTTGGTTCGCTGCAACACCAACTTAATGGGAAAACGTATGCAAATGTGAAAGGTGTTAAAGAGGACATCGAAATGTTTTTTGCTTCAAAGCCAAGTGATTTCTTTAATCAGGGCATTAACAACCTGATTTTAAGATGGAAAAGCATCAGTGATAAGAATAGACTATTTAATTTAACCCTATTGCCCCGGGTACCCTTTACTGCGCATGACACAAGGTTTTAGTGTCTTACACTCAAAATATTATTAAACAACTTTTTGTTTGTGTTATACCAATTAGTATAGCACAAACTTTTAGCTATTAACCCATATTTTGATTGTATACAAGTTTTAAGTTCTTAATTTTACAAGAAAATATATTAAAAAATCCTGAATTTCCACTAGTGTGACCCACGTGACACATTTTGCCTTAGTATGTCATCATCCCTATTTTACCTATCACCGCACAAAAATGTACAAAATTAAATGTAAAATACTTTCTGTAAAATTGTTATTGCTCAAACAAACCATAATTTTTATAGCCTTCAATTTTGTTTGGTTACAGAGCTATTAAATAGAAAATCAGACCCCCTCCTGTCACACCCACCTGTCACATCATCTCTTTCACAGTTCGTTGATAGTTCTCTCTTACATTTCATTATCTTTTACCTATAATCAATAGAAAGTCAAGGTTTTCATCTATCAAATGACGTATTGTGTAATGTTGTGTTCTGAACAGTTAATCATCAATTTCACTCAGAGTAGCAACATCGTTCCCGTGGGAAAGTTAACGACTAGCTTGGATGAATTTGTAATGGCTCTTGTCTCATAGTTAGAAAGCCAAGAAAATTTTGAGAGGTAAGTGAATTTGTTTACTTTTTGTATGTTATTAGTCTATATTCTTTGTTGCATTATTTAATTAAATAAAAATTAAGTGCTTTACCATAATTACTATAAAAAATCAGGCTTAACTCTCCTCGACAATCGAGGGCAAGAAAAAAGATTGGGTAAGTACTTTATTTCTTGTTTTTCATATTTATTCTTTATTTATTTATTATTATAAAAGTAATTAGAATTAAAAATACAGATCTTTTAAAGTTATTTAAGATTAGATTAGGTAAAATAAGTAATAATATAGACACATAATAATATTGTAATGTGAGCTGCACATTCCCCTTTTCAAATTGCAAAAAAGGTGCAATTTGTTGTACATTTAAGTCAAAATATATCCTTAATTTTCGATAAGTCGTAGACTACTCGCATCTAATTGACAGGAAGTCAAACTCCTTAAGTTATGTAATAAACTGCTATGACATCAGTGCGTGAACGAGAGACAGACAGACACAGTGTTTTACAGTATTAGATAAATTTCAAGAATGTTAACCTTTATGCAGAAAATATCACTCACTGAAATGGAAGACAAAAGATGCTACAGCCAACAAAACATGTCAATTCCAGAGTCAGTAGCAGGCAAATTATTCAGAAAACAAAACAAGTTCCACACAGATTGAAAGATAAGTCATAAATTTTATTTTGATATTATTTTATTGAAAATAAATATTAGGAACATTTTTATACACATTTGTGAATTTGGCAAACATTCTAATAATATACTTTCTACGAGGCCAACTTTCATGATACACAATTATATATGTTTGAAAGCTATTTTCATTTATCACAGAAAATATGGTAAGATTAGTTAGCTCTAGCAAATATGATAGGTGAGGCAAAATATTTTGTTGACTCAAATCCTTCTTTGTTGAATATTATTAACAAGCTTATTGTATTCAAAGAATGCACATAAATAAAGAACTTACTGTTTACTGAAAAGTAACTATGTATTAGATATAAATTGTGTTGGCAAAAAATATTTTTACCCACTATGACCAAGGTAATGATATTGCCATTTTGAAAGGTCAAACCTAAGGTAACTGATATATTTCTGTCAGTTTTGGCTGGGTTTTTGTTAAAGATGTAAATGGTGACTTCTTCAAACAGCAAAATAAAGTATCAAAAGAAATAAATTAACAAAAAAGTTATAACTGAAACTAAATGAATATAGGAAATGGAAATTTCTAATCAACAGTAAAAAAATTTAAATTCTAAAGTGAAACGAAGTATTTTCAATGCTTTAAAAAACCTGTCTCAACAAGTTTTTGGAAATTTCACAACATAGCTTAATGCCAGTGATTATTATGCATTTCTTCATATGTGTAAAACTTTAACTGGACCAACATTGTAATTAAACATTTTGCTATGTTTAATGATTCATTTTGATGTAATGTTGTTTCAGGTCAAATATATGTTAACATTTTTTCATGAATTTCTGTAGTGGGCAACGATGGGTGGCACAAACTTGTACCTATTCTTGTATATGGTATTTATTTATTGTAAACTTTAGAATATAATGTTGACAAAGAAATCTTTCATGTTTTATTCTATTAATGTATGAAGAAACATGATTTGCATGTTTGTTTTTAGGTGAATGGATGTGTCCTGTTGTTGAAGGTAGCCGTAATATCGATAAGAAGACACAAGAACCCGAGGAAGATAGCGAACCCAAAGGTGACCCAGAGATGGCTCCTCTGTATCTACGTTCTCTGTTGTTGGTTTTTTGTCAAACATTCCAACATTCGATGTTAAGATCTGTGAGGTAAATTAGAATACAAATAAAAAAAAAAAGTCTCAATCATAACTTAGGTTCATGTTTGTTATTAGTTGTAAAAAATGTGTAAGATATGATCGACTGTTTCTAAATATTGTTGTTTCTGTGAGTTTCAAAACAGAAGTAGTAGTGTATGACAGTCATTGGATAATTGTTAAACAAGTTCATTTTGTGGCCGTGTGTACATAAGCTACCTAGAATTGCTGTTTTATCATGTCTGTTTGAAATATTCTCTCATATGGTTATTAATTTAGGGTTTTCTGGGTCTTGTACTAGTAATTTGTAAATAAAGTGGTGTTCTTTTAACTATTGAAATATTACTTCTATGATATCAGTCTTGTACTTATTTGAATAAAATAGTGTAATTATTGGAACATTTCTATGATATCAGTATAAGATATTCTCTCTATCTTTATAATTAACTTTGTGTTTACTTGGTCTTGTATTTATTTGAATAAAACCATATTTAACTATTGAAACATTTATATGATGTTCATATAGGATATTCCACTAATAAAGAAGTAATTACTTTACTGTGTCCTATGTGTAAAACTTACCTCTAACCTCTTATTAGATATTATCTACAGTTGTTTCAAAAAGATGCCAAATAAATAACAAAAAAGAAAATAATCCAAGCTTTCAGCTGACATGTTTATGATTGTGTTAGTCTTAGAAGCTTGGAAGCTGTAAAACAAAAATGCATTGACTTGAATTTTACAGTGTTTGACATCACTTAACTTCACTATTTTCAACTATTTGAGCTAGTAATAAAGAAATATGCGTGTGAAGACCATAGATTTGTTAATGTTGCCAGGTTTCTTATCTATAGAAATGGGAAGTTTAAATATTTCTACTCTCGCAAATAAAAATTACAGTTTGGAATAACAAAAAAAACAATATTATGGGTAGCATAATATTTTAAATATTAAGTTTAAATGCTATAAGCTGTAGAAGCATTAGAAACCAATAGACCTAAAATTTGTGATAAAATTCATGTTAACTCTTTTCATATGAGCATCCTTTTCTGTGCATGTTACAAGGTTTTACTGAGTTACATTCAAAATTTAGTTAAAGTATGTTATTATCATGATATACAAATAAACTTGGCATCAAAATTTAGCTAATAATCCAAGTTTTAATATTACCTAAGTTTTTAATTTTATAAGGCAATATAAAAAAATCCTTAATTTCCTTTAGTATGAGAATTGTGACATTTCTACTCTAGGTCTTCCCTCTTCTCTAATTTATTTACCACCCCTATGAAAAGTATGGAATTTAGCCTAAATTATTATTAATTACTGCTGCCACAGAAGATGGATAGAGGTTATGTTTACACCCCTGTGTGTGTGTGTGTGTTTGTTAGCAAGTTTTCTTGATAATGACTGGATGGATTTGGAAGAAAGTTGGTATACATTAGGACTATGACCCAACTTAGAAGTGATTAGTTTTTGGATGGCCAAGGTCACAAAAATTCAAAAAATCCCTATGTGTTAATAAGGGAGACCAATTTTGCACACTTATTTTGCTCTAACTCAATCAGAAATAATCAGATTTTGATGAAATTTGGTTGACATGTGTAGAATGTTACTCCTCATTGTTCTGACAGAAATGGTGTATGTCTGTTGATAATGACATATATGTAAACACATTTTCATAATTTTGAGAACCAAATATGATCAATGATGTGTGGCAGAGGTATGTGCTCTACTGAGTGCCCCTCTAGTTATAATATTGTTATTACTCAGGCAAAGCATAATTTTTAAAACTTTCAATCTTATTTGGTTACAGATCCATAAACTAGAAAATCAGACCCCTCTTGCCATGTCCACCTGTCACATCCTTTCTTTCACAAGTTACCAATAGTTATTTCTGACATTTAATACTACATTATTTCTAACCAATAGTAAGCCAAAATTTTAATCTATTAAATAATGTATTATATTGTTTTCTGTACAGGGAATTGTTTATTTTGCTTCCATGAGAAACACGTCTATGCGCTTAGTTGAATTTTTAATGGCTCTTATCGCATAGTTAGAAAGCCAGAAAAATTATGATAGTTATAGGAGATTGTCTGCTTTTTATATGTTATTATTCTATGTTCTTTGGAGCATTATTTAATTAAATAAAAAATTACTTAGTGTAGTAGTTGTACCATTAGTATAAAAAAGGCGTGTTAGGTTTCATTGACAGCTGACAGCAAACAAAAAAAAAGTCCCAGGTAAATATTGTATTTTTGTTTTTCATGTGTATTCTTTATTTATTAGTATAAAAGTAACTAAAATGTAAAAATGAGAAACATTTTTAGGTTAGATTAGGTAAAATAAAAATAAAAAATGTTCACATGGTATGCTCATGACCAGTGCACAAGTAGCCTATGTGTTACGTAATTCAATAGGGTGGCTACATGAGCTAGATGTTCACCAAGTGATTAACAACTTGTGTGGCAGAATTAATAGTTAGACACCGTTCAAAGGGCAATAACAACATTGTGCTAACTTCAGATGTTTTTTCCAAATCCCTCTCAATTTGTCCATTGTGGACTGAAAGTCAGAGGCATGTAAAAATAGAATTTCAAGTCTATTTTTTGTCTTCCACAAGTCACTGCCAAAGAGGGCTTTCATTCAGTACCAGTACTTGTCCATTGGGATGGATGATGAGACCTCTTCATTTCTGATGCTTTAGCAGCTGTTGGCATTTAAACCATAACTTTTAAAGTATTATACTGCATATATAAATATGTTTAGAGATTTATTTTGTCTCTCATTATCCAGCCCATCTGACAAATTCTGGTAATTAAAGAAAGACCTTTTGGGCAGTGACTTGTGAGAGACAAAAAATAGCTCTGAAATATTATTTCACAGCCTCTGATTTTAAACATGCAATGGACAAGTTAATAGGAATGTGGAAAAAGAACAAAAAAACACCTACAGTAACATGATTTTTAACAAATATTAGACATTATTGATAGCTGTTTGAAGTTCTTTTTTATTCAAAAGTTAAGAAAATATACAACAAAACAATATATTATTTGGCTAATTTTAATAACAGAAATTTATTATTTATTGCTTTCTCATACAAAATCTGTACACATGTTAGTTGTGTGCTTTACCTAGCAATTTTAAGATTAAACATCCAGTGTGCATAATCATCTCTCTCAAGTTTGTGATATAAAAGCTTGATCTGATACAAAGTTCTTGTGTGAAACTCATCACAGATTCATTTTCTCATTTTTTTCCCTCTAGAAATGCTTGTTACACCAAACTTCAAAGAATTTGTCCTTGTTAATATTTTCACATGAGTTTTAATCACATCTTTCTAAAGTTATAAACAAAAATGCCATCATCTCTGATTACCATGTAAAAAAAACGAATAAAGGTAATTGCATAATGTTTGAAGTTTGCAGCTACTTGTCTCTTTTGTTCTAAATACTGATAATGTGTGGTTATTTCATTATTTTAACATTTGTATTCATCTCACTAAGGAATTATTTGAACAAATATTATAGCTGTGTGGTGCAAAAATAGAAAAAGATATAATGTTGAAAATCTTGCATATAATTCATAAACATACTTCAATTATGAGAAGCATTTGATTTATATTTTACATTTATTTTGTATAATAAAGAATATGGATGATAAAAAAAATCTAGAAGTGATAGTTTAATGGTTATTTTATTTTTTTACCAAGAAACCAAAGGTTCCATTAGGGTGCATCTTTGTATAAAATATTTATTACTTAGCTAGTTTCTGTATACAGTTACATAAGTATAGTATATTTTAAAAGTGACCATATAAAACTGAATTGGTATGATTGCTTGTCCAGACTGAGTTGTTGCTTATCATATACTGTTAAATTGGTCCGGTGTTATATGTTACAATTTTTAGGTGGTATATATAGTTTAACAAGTTAAATACAAATGAAAAGTTTATAATGTACCTTAGCTTGTATGTAAAACATGACTTTTCAGTGAAAATTGAAATGGTAAAAGCAAACAACTTTTATTTATTGCATGCAACTTTATACCAATGTGAGTAAATAATACTCATAATTTAAAGGTCTTGAAGAGAGCTCTGTGAAATTAAAAACAGTTGTTGAGATTTGCCATGTGATAATGATTTGTAAAAATGTTATTATTGAGTATTCAGGATTTTCCTGATAAATATTTTTGATTGATGTTATTTCAATTTTAGGTTTTATTCTTCTATAAAATAAAAGTGGCTTTTTAATCGAAGTTATGTGCTTTGAAGTGATTATTTTAGCAAGGGGGTAATACAGGCTAAATTTAGGAAAGGTTACCACTTTTGGGTGCAAAATTTTTGGCACCCAAATTTAAAAATCATGTCATGAAAAAGTTAGACCAGAAATAAAAACAAATAATAATAAGAAGAGAGTATTACAGAAAATTACTTTGGTTGGGAATAATCAAGTAATAATCAAACAATAGATAAAAACAACTAACAGAAATTTTTAAATATTATGTTATATTTATGTGCACCTACTCAGATAGGTTTTAGTGTAAGACAAAATACCAAAAGATATTATATACAGAAAAAAATCTAAGCAAACTTTTTGTTGTTATGTATAACAGAACACAAGTAACAATAAAGAATGCTGCAAAATCTAAATAAGTGGTGTCTAATAACTTAAATTCAGTATTGTTTCAACTTTTCTGTATATAAAAGAAATTTTAATAAAAACTTGCCTCACTATCCAGTACACTTGAAACAACTTCTACAAGTTGAGAAGCAAAATTTAGTACACCTGTCTGTGCATTACTTAGTTCTGCCAAAAGTGAAGGATGGATGTAGTGGATCATCTTCCTTATGAGATTTAAGCTTGACTTTCTGCAAGGTACACAGAATGTGATATTGCTTAGGAATAAACTCACTTCTTGATTTTAAAGATAAATGCACAAGAACACATTAGAAGAAAAGTTGAAACTATGTTCAAAATTAATTTTACAAAATAAAGTATTTTCCATATCAGGTGCAAGTTATTATAGACATGTTTGAGAATTTTATATCAAAAAATTCCATGTTAAAATGTGTATATAATAATGATGTATATCTTATTTTTAAAGTTATAAAGGATTATTTCAGTGCTTATGAAGGATAATTTCAAAGCTTGTGTTCAAAATGATGTAGTGTGTTTGTGTACCACTAAAACTAAGATGAAGTTCTAGCTTCTCTTTACCCCTCATTATAAACTATTTAGTGCTTTTGTAACTACTGATGTGTTTCTGTTTTAACCTGCATTTTTTATTATTTTGGATTACATATTTTACAGTTCTTGTAATATGAAATTGTGAACTTTTAATTGATATTTATGTGAGCAAGTGTGTCCCTGATGAAGAAAGATCCACCTTTCAAAATAACTCGGGTTATAGAGTTTTGTATTTTTGTTTCTTAAATTTATTTTATTTGAACCTAGTGTGTCAGTATTGAATATATATATATATATATATACATTTTGTGTTTTAGGAAGATGATGATGGTTACTTAATAGCTTTACAAATGATTCAAGACCTGATGATGAAAGGATCAAACATATTCCTAGATCATTTTGCACGCCTGGGAGTATTTAGTAAAGTATTAGTTCTTGCCGGGCCACCAGAAGTCTATGAGGATGATAAAATGAGAAACAGGGAGGAAGGGGTTGGTATTTTGAAATAACCCTTGTTGTGTATATTTATCTTTGAGACCGTTTAGTCTACTTATAAATGATTGCTTTTATGCTTGATTAAACAACTGACTACTCGGTATAAAATTATAATGTTGCCTGAACAGTTTCTTAGTCGGTTTTGTTCAATATATATATATTGATTAGGATCTCTGGAACTTGTATGTTTTATTAAACTTACTAAATTTTACAAAATATTAAAAATCATGACACTGCAGTGAGTTTAATACTTTGTTTTAAACTTAGAATACTTTCCTATTTTCCTTGACTGCAGTGCAGTAAGACATGTTTCTCATATTCTAAAACAGGTATAATTGCTTTCAAATTCAACTAATTGATATTAAAGTCACTGCAATTTTTTACAATGAAACAAACAATTTTAGGAGTTTTGTTGCATGTTGGTTTTATTCTGAAAATAGTGTCTTTTTCAGAATCAGGGAAGGTATTTTTGATTAACAAAAAAAAATAATAAGTAAGCCTACAAAATTCTACTATTTATAAGATTAAAAATTGTGTTTGTTTCCATGTGTTTTTTTTATGAGAAACATACATGTATAAACAAAACATCGAATGAATTGTTGGAGTAACCTGGGCTATAGACTGTGGACTTATTTCTTTTAATTTTGGTTTTTATTTATGAATCGAAGTACTTTCTCTGATTATAAAGAACACAATATCTTCATCATAGGGCCAGTATTTTCTGTATTTGCAGTGCACTTAGCATTCCTTTTTTTTTTTAACAAGGATTGTGAACAGTTGGTTTTAAAGTGCACATGTCAATATGTCCAAAATATTTATACTTGGATCATTTAAAAACAATTAGTACAAAACTATTTTTTTCAAAAACATTTGGTAAGCATAATCTAAGTTAAGTTACCAAGTTTGATCAAAAGCACAAGAACCAAAAAAAAAAGTGTTTAAATTCCATTAATACTAGTTCTGTTTAAGTAAGTGATCAGTGTAAGCTTATAAATAGGTTGATTTTTCTTTATTTTTAGTTTTTTGTTATATATAACAGTTTTGAATGAACAGAAGAACAAAAATAAATAATTTAATATGAATTTTTAGTTTACAGCTTCATCTAGGTTGGTTTTACAGTATTAAACAAGATGAATTTTTACTATCCATTATGTAATACAGCAAGATATATGCTTTAAATATTTCACTTTAATTATTTTATTTGCATAAAAATTATGAAAATACACTAATTTTACTTAAAATACTTATAATATAGTCTATAGACTACCATTTAATCTAAAAGGGCTAATAACTTATTTTTTAAATAAATAATTACAAACTTGTATGTAACATTAACAAACTATGGAGTCACAGAATGCATTAAGAGATGAGTTTACATTCAGTGCAAATTTTGCTGTATTTCTCTGAAAGTTTGTGTTTGTAATCTTTCATTATATATTGTTTATTAAAGCCAAGATAAACTTTTTTTGTAGGATGATGATGAAATTACCATGGATGATGCCCGAGAAATACTTCCTGGAAGACCGTATCATTGGCGAGAATGGAGCATTGTGAGGGGTAGGGATTGTTTATATCTCTGGAGTGATGCAGCTGCTCTTGAATTATCCAATGGGAGCAATGGATGGTTCCGTTTCATCCTAGATGGAAAATTAGCTACAATGTACTCGAGTGGTAGTGCTGAGGGTGGTTCAGACAGTACAGGTAATGTAGTTCAAATGGTCTTTATGTTCTGTAGCTGTAAATAAACAGCTGTGTATGTATATGTGTTTTTATTTATAAGTACAAATCCAAATTATGTGGAACTAGTAAATTTATAATGCATATTGGTGTGTTATAATATTATTGGCTAATTATTGACATTGTTTTTTTTCAACAACTTTTTGATACATCAAGGGTGATAAAATAATTATTATGCATTCTTTGTTTTTTTAAAAAAAATCCATGTTTTTTTCCAAAGTTTTTTACCTTTACTGTTACTAGTTCTTCTACTTTGTATGATACAATTTTATTTGTGCTTTTTTCATTTCAGAAAATCGAGGGGAATTTTTAGAAAAGCTTCAGCGAGCTCGTTGTCAGGTAAAATCGGGAATGCCTATCCAACCAATTCTCTCTTCTCCAGGATCTACTAGACTTGTTGTTGGAAATTGGTCACTTTCCTGTCGAAGGGAAGGAGAAATTTGTATTCATAACTCAGATGGTCAACAGGTTTGTGTTTTTTATCTCATTAACATTGCTTTCGTATTTTAATTCTAACTTGATATTAATTTGTCCTTGAAAACTTTTGTCCTAATGTAATCCAACTTCATAAAATGATCCAATTTTATTGTGAGGAAATGTTTTTCTTACTTACCATTAATGCCCATAAGATACATAATAATAAATTGTAATGAAATTAAATCGAATTTTATTAGTATTTTATATAATAATGTGAATTTCATCAAGGTATTTGTTCTAACAAAAAACAGCAACCTGTAGTAATTATATGGTGTTTGGTAAACAGTTGAATGCCATATTATCAATTTAAAACAAGAAATTGAATTTAAATAAAATTCTTTTGTGGTAACTGACATTTTCAAGTAAGTAAAATTTCTACCTTTTAGCATTCTTTCCATGTCTGTTATTGCCTTTCTTCCCCTTTAGGCCAGCATGCACCCACACACACGTCTAAAGCCCATTGTGATGAATTGCTTTTACATGCACCTTATTAACATCCTGTGAAACAGAAAGTTTTCACAAAGAGTATTCCTTAATTGCTGGCACATTAAGATACACATATATAAACTGATTGTTTTATACACATCTTAGCATTACTTTCTTTCTTGATGATCAGAAAAATAAAACCAACTTGAATATACAAACTTTATGGCTTTTGTAATGCCATTTAAGTTACTGAGAGCTTTTTAGTGTTGCACTTAGTGTTTTTATGAAATCAAGAACATGCAACACCATCTTAAGCCTTGTTTCTGCTCTGGGATGATGAATCAGCTTCTATACGAAGCTTTCTTTAGGTCGAAAAAGGTCACAGTATAAAAACTTTAATATTGCTTCGTATTGTAGAGATAATGTATGTATTGTATTTACAGTATGTATAGAAGTTTCAAAAAATATTTGAACATATGTGAAAGTTTTTCTTTCTTACTTATCCAATTGCTACTACCAGTTCTTAAACAATTTGTGAGATGTTTTGTGTAATTAAGATATATATTGTGTTTTTGTAGGATGTTAAGTGTATTTAACTTTGTGTAAAACATCATGCATGTATTCATCTTAAAACAGCAAGCAACCATCTTGAAGGAAGACCTTGCAGGTTTTATTTTTGAGTCAAATCGTGGAACCAAACACTCTTTCACTGCTGAAACGTCTCTAGGTGCTGAGTTTGCTGCTGGTTGGACAGGCAAGAAAGGGAAACGATTAAGGTCAAAAATTGAAGCACTCAAACAGAAGGTATGTAGTTAAAATGTACTGGTCTTTTTTTTTTTTACCAGTACTGTACATTACTAATTATTCGTTTGGAATTAACTTTTGCTATTTTCGCGGTACGTACTTTTCCACGAATGATAGTTCCAGTGAAATAAAAAGCCTTTATGAGTGATAAGTGAAACTCAAACAGATATAAACAAGCAAATATTATTTATTCTTTAGCACATTCATAAAGCATAGCACTTTGTAAGTGACTTGCATGAGTTAATAACAACAATCAGACTTTTTACACACAACAGTCAATGGGAACATACAAATGATAATCATTGGAAACTTGTTTCAATAAACCCTGATTGTATCAGTTCACTGTTGTGGGTTTGGGAGGATTGATCAGTTTTATCCATTTCCACAAAGACATTCTGAGAGGGGTATGTAATAAAGTTGGTACTGTTCATTGTTTGATATTGCTAAAGAATTTAAAGTAATTTTATAACCACCAAGCCATGTGAGTAACTGTTCTCAATATGCTATATGCAGATAATAACTTGTAATCTGGAAACAGCAAACAATGAGAAGACATAAGCTATAGTCAATTAAGTACCTGCAGTGCCTGTTGTAATACGCCTTGACAAGTTCATTGCTTTCAATAAGTGGATTACCAACACTTCAATTCAGTTGCACAGTGTGATTGCAAAGGCTTATAGTATGAAAAATGTTGCTTAGAAAAGCAGAATGATGTTGAAAACCTTTTTTCTAAATTTATATAATGGAAAATTGATGCATTTTCAATTTCATTTATCCACGGAAGTTAAAACCTGCGAACCAAGTTTCAATGTAAAACTGAAAGATAATTCTCGCGTATATTAAGTAAACTACAGTATTCCAGGCCAATAGTTAACTTTTTTGCTACATGCTCAGTTGATTCAACCAAGTTCTTCACTCCAAATTGACCTGTAGAATTTCTATTGTTTATCTTCATGAAATTTTGTGAGCTTTCAGTAAGCATTACAAGTCTTTTGTAGATCAAAAATCAGAATTCTTAATGAAGTATTTAAAATGAAATATGTAAAAACTTCTCTTTGAATGTAAGGAGTCAAAATGATTTTCATGTTAAGATTAAAAATACTTTTCATCTGAAAATTGTCAGATTTCATTTTCATAATCTCTAAAACCTCCTAAATAAATTATAAACTGTTTTTTTAGTAAAACTTTATATGTTTTCTGTTATTTTCTCTACTCTAATTCTGTATGTATTTGGTGAATTTAATCAATTTTATAACCATTATAAAAAAAAAAATGAAATTAATCTAAATTATCCATTTTCTTTCTAGAATGACTACAAATTGTAATGGGAAACTAGCATAAAGCTTGTAACAGCATACATCTGTTTCTACATAAATTTGATTTTTTATTGCCTTTTGAACCATGTGTAACTAATAATGTCACCACAAAAGTTTTAATTCACTCAGCAAATGTGTAGCTCATGTTATCCTATCAAATTACATAATGCGTGGGCTACTTGTGAGTTGCTCGAGAGAATCCTCATGAAAAATTTGTATTATTATTATTTATTTTACCTAATTTAACATATGTTTGTAATTTTTACATTTTAGTTACTTTTATAATGATAAATTAAGAATACAAATAAAAAACAAGAAATACAGTACTTGGTCTTTTCTTTGCAGTTGACTGTCAATAAAACTTAAGCCTACTTTTTTATACTAATGGTACTACTACACCAAATAGTTTTTATTTAATTAAATAATGCACCAAAGAACACAGAATAATAACATGTAAAAGGTAGAAAATGTCCTATAACTATCAGAATTTTTCTGGCATTTTTTAACAATGCAATAAGAGCTGTTAAAAATTCAGCTAAGCTCATAATGTGTTTCTCATTGGAATAAAGTTTGAACTGGAAGCAAGATAGACAATTATCTGTACAGAAAACAATGTAATGTAAAATATCATTTTATATATTAAAACTTTGGCTTTCTGCTGGTTATGAGTAATATTGTATTAAACTTCAGAGAGAACTATTGGCAATTTGTGAAAGAGAGGATGTTGCAGGTGAGCATGACAAGTGGGTCTGAATTTTTTAGTTTATGACTCCTTAAACAAATAAGATTAAAGGCTATAAAAATTATGAGTAATATATGTTAAGTTCCATACTTCTGGGAGGGGGTGGTAAATAAATTAGAAAATGGGCAAGACCTAGATAGCAAATGTCACAATTATCATACTAAGAGAGATTGAGGATTTTTTAGAATGTTTCCTTATAAAGTTAAGAACTTAAATTTCTTCGTATACCAGGATAATACAGTAGTTTAATATAAATTTTTAATGTAACTCTAAAAAGTTCTGTTGTGCGATTTGACCTTTCCGTGGCAAAAAGAGTTAAAGCATATTTCTTTAGGCTAAAACCGTATACTTTATCATGAATTTAGGTTTTTTCTTTACTTCATATACCTAATATTTATTTGTTTTGGAATCTTCATCTAAATTTGAAGCATATTTTTTCACGAGTAATAATTAGAAAAAAAAAGGATATACCTCATATTTTAGTTTATTCTCTAACCTCCATTATTGATAGTTAAAAATGGGAATGTGACCACTTTTAATAGAGTTGCATTTAGAATTTAATTAACTACTCTATTATCAATGTTTTTAAATAAATTTGGCATCGGAACATATTTTATAAATCAAAGTTTATTATTATTTAAATTTTAATTTCTTCATTTCTAAAGGAAATATTTAAGTAAATACTCAGCCTTGACTTGTCTGTGTAAAATGACATGTATTCACTCCAAATTGCTCATTTTCTATGTTTTCCTCACCTCTATGATGTACTGAGTTTACTATAAATTACCCTTTATTATATAGATAATTCTAAGGAACAGCCTTCAATCTTCTTTGTTTACGAGATTTAAATAAGCTAGAAAATGAAACCCACTTGCCATGTTCTCCTGTCACATCCTGTATTTTACAAATTACCCACAATTCTCTATCACTGTCTCTTGCAATTTCATTATTTATAAACAATAGAAAGACAAAGTTTGAATTTATTGAATGATGTAAAATGCTACTTTGTTTTCAATAGAAGTTTTTAATTTTAGAATAGTTATAGGACATTGTTTGCTTTGTTCATGTTATTATTTTTTGTTTGTAAAAGCATATCTGAAATAAATAAAATTATTTAGTGTACTAATACCATCATTACAAAAAAGTAGGCTTAAGTTGATGGTTCGACAGCAAAAAACAAAATATTTATTGTGTTTTATGTATTATTTATTACTATAACAATAACTAAAATCTAAAAATTTTAAATTTTTTAGGTTAGCTGAAAAAAAATCTCTCCATGAAATGTGATAGGAAGTAGTTCATGTCATTCAATGCTTTAATTTGATGTGTGCATTCATCATGTGATTATTCAGTTTGTATCATGGAATTATTTAGACACAGTTCAAAAAGCAATAAAATAATTAAATTAGATTAACTCAGATGTAAACCGGTACAAGCTTTAAGCTGTTTAGGATAAATAACTAATTTCTGTTACAATCTGCAGTCATTCTAGAAAGAAAAAAAGGGTAATTTAGATTTATTTCATGTTTTATGTGGTGCTTACAAAGTTGCCAAAACTGTCCAATTTTACATAGTGTTAGGATGGAGAAAATAACAGATAAAATATAAAGTTTTGCTGAAAAAAAAATGTTATATTTGTTTAGGAGGTTTTGTAGGTTATTTAAATGAAATTTGTAAACTAAGATTAAATAAACAATCTTTAACCTGAACATGAAAATCACTTATCCCCTGGACTAGTCAGGCTCTGAGTCACACTTTGACTCCATATATTCATAGACAAATCTTTAGTATAAGTATTTAATTAAAAAATATGATTTTCATGTACGATTATTAGTAATATTTACTAAAAGCTTGTCAAAGTTCATGAAGATACATTTACTACATTAAAAGTTATTGTACATATACTTTCATGGTTACATGGTGGTTGCAAGGTCAGTCAAAGTGATCCAATCCTTATAGAAAGAATTGTTTAAATTGTGTGAAAACTCTATCCTAAAAATATTTTCTGATTGTAGGTGAAAAATCAGGCAAGAGAAATTTATGATACCCATTTCAAATCAGCACAGGCTCAGCCTCGTGGAATTGTGGCAAAACTATGTAATATAGTCACATACATTGATAAAGCTTGTCAAAAACAGCTTTTGGCTGGAAATGAGGTGTGTGTATATTTTCTGTATTTTTGTTTCATTTGAACTATAATGAACATTTGTCATTAAAGTTGCTGTATAAAATCTTTCTGATTGTGAGTTATTCGAGAAGATTATGCTACATTGTGGAATTACACTTTTATTTTTCTTAAAATGTTTATGTATTTCTTTATAAATTAAATTAAAATAAAATATCTTTATTTTTATTCTTTATTCAAAGTATAAAATAAAGTTATTCAGTTAATATCCACAATCAATAGAAAAATCAGTGTAATAAAATTAACAATCATGTATTGATATTTTTGTTTTACTTTTCAGTTGTAATTAATTTTTTACAGTCAATCCTTCTTAGTTTTTCATGAAGATGTAGTAATAAAATAAGTATTATTCTAAGATGAGATTAAAAAGAACCTTTGTAGAATTGTTTGAGGTTTAAAATATGATGAATATATATATTTTTGTAAACTGAAAGTAGCATTTCATTAAAGTTGTCAATTATTAATGGTTATTCTTAATGACCGAAACAAAATTTTAGTTTAGAGATTGTGTATCTTCTGCAACAAATAACATTTTTCCAATAGATCAATCATTTAGGAAAAAACAATGAAACTTAGTTTATCAGGGCACAAGAAAGACAATTTAAGATATTTTAAGAAACTCTTGGTCAGTTTTTTATTTCTAATCTATAATGTAAAGAAAATAGAATTTGTATTAGATATTAGTTTTTTTTATGTATTGTGTAGTCAAATGAATGGAAACAAATTCTGCACAAGGCTCTTAAAGAGCTAGCCGATCTTCTTCAAGATGACAGAGCTATATCTGCATATGAACTTCATAGTAGTGGACTCATACAGGCACTTTTAAGGCTTCTTGGGAAAAAAACTGAGGTAAGTCATTAGTCAGGTGCATATGGGAAGAAATTTTTAATACTTTATAAACTTTAGAAATGTTAAAATATAGTTCATGACATTGAAGCTTAATGATAATTCAATAAGAATTAATGGAGGAATTGTTTATTTTCAGTAATTCAGAGTTCCTAATAATTAATGATGTTTATACTTAAGACAAGTTTTTAGTGCAAGTATTAATGCAACTTAGTGGAAAATAGTTTTAAGTAATAAAGATTTAAGTAATATAATCAATAAACCTCAAAAAAAGGTACTGGGTATCAGAGTTTTAAGGATTTGCATGATGAATGAAAAGAATGTCAATGAGAATGATCATATTTAAATAAATATATCTTTGATAAAAATAAAATTATTAAACCATGAAAAAAAATTCAGGTTGTGTCACAAATATCTTATTGTGTGGTATTAACATTATTTTTAAAGAATGAGTTTTATAAATAAAACTTAGATACTTATATATAACCAAATAAATATAACTGGTTTTATATTTATTTATAGAGGTTTTTATTTTCTTTTGCACTTTGAAGCAGTTATGTAAATTCTGTGAATACTGTATAATCAGTAATTGTTTGAAAGAGATTGACATGTTATATCTTGGTCTTCCTGTTCACATTCACCTTGTAGTCCATTCTGTTTAGTACTTCCTATACTTCAAAAGATCTTTTCCATTGCAGGGTGAGTTTGTTGTGGTCTGTGGGCAGCAGAACTAAGACCTTTTGTCCAACCTTGAAATGTTGATCCTTGGCCTTCTTGTCATACAAATACTTCTGACTATCTTGAGCTGCATACAAACTTTGTCGAGTGAGATGAGAGGTCTCCTCCAGTCTGTGTCTGAGGTCTTAACACATACTGGTATGTGTTACTTCTGACTCTTCTTCTCCCATCCATGGCTCGTTCAGTATTATTTGCATCAGACTCCGTATTGTTCTTCCATACAGTAACTCGAAGGGTGAAAATCCTGTTCTTGCTTGTTGGACTTCTCAATAACCGAATAATACTGCCTGCATATATCTGTCCCTGTCATGTAATCAGTCTTGGCACATCTTCTTTAGCAAGCTCTTTAAAACTCCATGGACTCCATTTAGGATTGTATGGGGTAGTAAAGAGTTTCTGAGTAATGATGAGTCTGCACACTTACTGCATCAGTTCTGAAGTAAACTGGGTCCCTCTGTCACTCAGGATTTCTCTCAGAAAGCCTACTCTGCAAAATATCTCCAGAAGGGCTTCCACTACTCTCTGTTTCTATCTTCACCAGTGCTTTTGCTTCCGGATAACATGTTGCATAGTTGACTACTGTCAGCACATACCAGTTGCCTTTGTCAGACACAGGCGCTAGTGGCCCGATCAAGTCCACAGCTACTCCGCTGAATGGCTTTTCTATGAGAGGCATCTCCACCAATGGCACTTTGGCTACCTTCCTTCTAGGTATTGTTCTTTGGCAGATGTCACATGACCTGCAGAATCTACTCACATCTCCAATGACTCCCGGAAAATGGAAGTTACTGGTGATTCTGTCTGCCATTTTCTTTGTTCCTAGGTATCCTCCCACTATTGGTTAATGAGCCAACTTCATCACTTGAGTCCGGTATTTTGTTGGTACTATGATCTGTTAACCTTCCCCACTATAACTGCCTTGATAGATTTGGTATAAATCTCCTTTACGGTTCTCTATTCTATAACTATCTTTCCCCTTTGTTTTGTGCTCAACTTTCTCTTGGGCATTGTCCCAAAGTTTTGTAGTGAAGGGTCTTTCTTCTGTGCTTCCTTCAGTTCCTGCAAACCTAAATGTTGGATGTTGCCTTTTGACACTTGCAGGTGCATGATGTCTTATTTGCTCTTCTTTTCTTGAGCTTTGGTGGTGACAGCAGATGTTTCAACAATCTTCTTTCTGTTTAGTTCCTCCAAATTTCTACTACCTGGTATGTTCCTATCACCAAGTCGTGTATTGGTTCCTTGATACACATGGCCTCAAGGTCTCCTACATAATATGGAGTATTCATCTTTATTTTTACTGTGGGAAACTTTCTCACTGTCCCATCAATTAGTACACACCAGCGTACAATGCCTGTCATCTGATCATTGGATACTAGACTGGTTCTCACTTCTGTACTACTACCTGTTTCATAGAACCTTGACTTTCTTGTTCCCAAAATAGCCTTCACATATTGGCGTATTATGATTTGCTGGCACCTCTTGATATTTGTCACATGCTCCCATCACTATTGGCAGTGTTGATCCATTTGCTAACTTGAGCCAACCATTAGTCGTGCACTGATCGATCATGCTTTCTTGAATTTTTGAATACTTGTATTTGACAAGTAGTCTTGATTCTCTTTCTTCTGGCAGCAGCATCCATAATGCCAGTCACTCTTTTCTTGTTTCTTACCAACACTGTCTTTGTAAATAGCTTCAGCTGCTTTATGTTGAGGTTTCAACTATTGTTTGCTGGTAATGGACTTGCACTCCTTTGCAATGTGTCTCATTTTATAACAAACATAGCATCTCTTCTCCCTCCTGTCACCTTTGTCGTGAAAGTAGAATCTGAAGACAGTGACTTAATTATGGAAGATAAGGACCTACTAAGCCTAAGAATACTTAGTAGAGATGAGACATACAATGACGTCAACATGAGTGTCAAACTGACTGATAGGAAGAGGAACAAAATCTACTGTGTCAGCATACAGATAGATTAGGAAACACGAACCTTAGGCAACACAAGATCAAGATGAAGATGAGGGATCCTGTTAAAGAGAAGCTCTACTGGAGACCCTATGCTAGGAGAGACAAAGGATCTTTGAATATTAGTGTAGACTGTATGAGCAGACTTTGTGTATGAGCTAAAAAGAACAACACAGTATATATTTATACTACTAAGAAGTATATAAATATATATATACTGTTGTTGGGCTTAGAATTCTTCTACAGTAGGTGTCTGTGATTTGTTAGCGATAAATTCAATGATAAATGAACAGCACACACTTCACTTGTTTTAAAAATAATATATATTTGGAACAAGTTAAACATATGTAAAACAAATTCTTCACACTATAAAGACTTTAAGAGGTTTGATGTCTTGCTTGCTTCTTTTCCTTTGAGCTCTTCTGATGACTGCAGTTGCTTTGGCAGTCTTCCTTTTGTCTAGTTCCTCTAAATTCTTACTACCTGGTATGTTTGCTATTATCATATCTTATAGTGGTTCCTTAATACACATGGCCTCAAGGTCTCCTACATAATTTGGAGTATCCACCTTTATTTTTGCTATGGGAAACTTTCTCACTGTCCCATCAATTAGCGTACACAGGCATGAAGAATATAAGTGTAGACATTTAAAAATACAATGTATAAAATTAACTAGGTAACCATTATATGAAATTATAAAATAATTTTTACACTGTTTTCTGGTACAAGGCTTGTTGAGTTAGTTTAGGATTATATATTTTAATTAGAAAAATTAAATGTAGAATATGATGGTATATTTAGAATGATGCTTCATAAGATCAGAAGTTAAAGGACTATTTGATGCAAAAAGACAAGAAAAAAGTAAGTTTGATGTTTATTCCTAAATAAAGTATATGTTTTATATAACAGCTGCTGTGAACTGTTGGGAAAATTGTAGAATTATTTAATTTTTTTTTTCCTTTCCTTTCAGAGCCATGAAGGAATTGTGAAATCTAATTATGCCAAGTACTTAAAAGAAAGAATAAATGTTTTTAAAAGTATTTTTCATGATCAACCCGATGTTGCAGGGTAAGTCATTTTTTTACTTATTTTTTTGCTTGCAATTTTGTAAATCTGTTATATTTTAACCCTTTTCTTACTTGCTGGACAACTAAGTATCACTTTGAGTAAAAAAAAAAGTTTTAGATTGATATTAAAAGAAACTGGGTAAATTGCCAAAGAAATCTTTAACTGCTATTACACTTTTCTTCACTTTTGATTTTTCTAACATTGTGCTGTGTGAAAATGAGACTGATCATCTTAAACAAATAGCTGAAGTCAGGTATATAGAGTGGTACATTTCAATAACCACTAAAATCATATTTGCTGGGTGAACTGTGTTGAGTCTTACTTGCATACATTTTTGTTGGCAGAAAGAAATTCATCTCAAGACTATCCCACAGTTGATATGGACTAAAATATGGGAAAAATAGCTAATTTAATGTTATTAAACCTATAAAAGTTTTATTTTTATATACATGTGTGTGTGTGTTTGCGTTCGAGCATTGTTGTTTTTCTGATAACCTATGCAAAGAGATTACCTAGTATTGTCTCAAATTTTCTTGCTAAATAGTGAACTTTGTACTGTTTTTAAAAGCTATTAAGGTCTTCAGTTTAGCCAAAAAACATCGCTAAGGAAGAGAACTGCCAGGTGGCTTAACAGCTAAATGTTCTGTTGATTATTACCTCCACCACCAAATGTGACATATTAATGTTTTTTACCCTGTGTGTGTTTGTCATCAAGATTTATCAAAAATGGCTCTGAATGGGTTTAGACGAAAGTTGGTATACATGTAGACTATGACATAACTTAGTAGTGATTAGTTTTTTGAGGGTGAAGGTCACAAAAATCCAAACAATCCCTATCTGTTAACATGGGGACTGATTTTTGCTCTATAACTCAGTCAAAAATAATTGGATTTTGATGAAACCTGGTGGATGTATGTAGAAAATTATTCCTCATTGTCTTGCCAAAAATAGTTCACATGCATTGTCAGAAAACTTACTTTTTAGTAGAAACAAATTAAAGTAAGTATATGGGTGTGTTGGGCTAAGGATTCTTCTACAGTAGGTGTCTGTGACTCGTTGGCAATTTAAAAAAATAAAAGAACATCATGCACTCCACTTGTTTTAAAAATAATATATATATATATATTCGAAACAAGTTAAATGTATGTACAAAAATTCCTTACACTATGGAGGTGATAGTTATATCTTAAACACTATATAGTTCTCTTCTTGTTAAAAAAGTCTATTTAGGCCTATTCAATTGCTTTAGAATTCACTTGACAAGCTGAACTATTTTTCTCTATCTCTATCACCAGACTATCTGTGTTTAGATCACTTATGTTGTCGTTGAGTTACCACGGTTTTATCCTGTACTTCAAAAATCATCTACCCCTTTTTTTTGTATTTCCAAGAATCGTCTGCCTTTTGTCAAAGTCGACTCAGGCTGGTTCAATTACTTTAGAACACCCTTTGACGAGACAACTTATTCTCCTTATCTTTTATGAAATTGTTAGTCTCACTTTAACATGTTAACTGTTAAGCCTTTCACTCCCACGACAATTAACTTTGCATTTAACTTTTATCTGACTGAAATTCTCCTTCCCGTGCTCTTTTTTTCTGTCTGCTTGGCAATATTTATACATCTATCACTTAGGCCTTCTAGAAATCTCTATATCCTCGACATCAATGAATTATAAACAGCGTACAATTCTTATCAAATTATGTAACCAAACTTGTCATAACTATCACTCTTAAAATAATTGCTTTTAACTCTCTTATGAAAAAAAATAAACATGTTGTCCATCAAGACAACTCATCATGCCAGGTTAAAACTGTTGCCTTCATAGTGACTGCCTATCATTAATATTCATTTAAAGAAAGAGGGGAACAAATAATTAAAAAAAAGGATGATGTAGAGATAGAAATGCCAAAAAGAACAGAAACAAGGTAAGGATGAATACACAAATCCGTACATAAATAGCCACTGAGTCAATGTTACAAGCTTATGGGAATTAGCCATTGTAGAGTTTATAGAATTATTCAGTTTAAATGCTTTTATTCAAACCTGAATTCATGCAAATGAAAGGAATTCATCATTTAGTTGTAGATAAAAGTTTTTCTTGGAAAGATTTGGTTCCTTATGTAACAATTTCTATATGGTTTTGTGTATTCATCTCTACCTTGTTTCTATACCTTTTGGCATTGCTATCCCTACATCATTCTTATTTTTTTCATTATTTTTATAATTTCTTGTTAATCATGCTTTTCACCTTGTTACAGGTTTTCTTTGTTGTGTGTATGATACATTTTCTTGTGTTTAGCAGTTTAGGATTAAAAAAAGTAACTTAATCCCAAATGGTTGTACATGTAGATGTCTGTTAGGTCAACTGAAGGGTAGTTTGAAAAATGTTTTTAAAAACTGGCAGTTAAACAATTAGCAAATTCCATAAATCTTCCAGCTTTATTGTTTTTTGTTAAAATAAAAGGAATTTGTACAATTATATTTTGAACAAATTAAAATGTGGAAAAAGTTCAGAAATTTAGTTTTTAACCTAAGAATGAGACATGGTTTAGATATTTACTCTTAAGCCTAGAAATGTGACAAGTGTTAACCCGGCTCAGAATTGCATACATTTTTTACTGTCAGAGATGTGATAAATTGATCAGGCTCAATTTTCAGGTGCATAGTATAATATTACTCTTTATAAATTGACTTAGTTGTAGTTTAGCTCTGATTTTGAAGAGTTTCATTAAGATTTATTAATCTCTATGTAGAAAACTTGTGGTTCGGTAGTTTTTGTGGTTGTTTTCTTTTTTCTAAAATTGTTTTAAATAATTGAATGTCATATATGGCTGTATTGCTGATAAAGCAGACTATTCACCAATTTTAGGACCTATGTTAACAATAAAACTACTTGATGTATTACAAGCTTCAAAGCTTGTGCTATATTTTCAAGTGCAGAAGCATTGAAATCAGTTATAAAATATCTAACATTGGATGTTTTGAAACATGCATATGAAGTAGTTTTTCTTATTCCAAAGTGAGTTATTAAACTTTTTATTTAAAGTAGCCAAATTAGGCTTAGCAATCTGACATGTTGGGAATTTTTTTTTTGTAAAACAACAAACTTGAAGTGACCATCAATTTTAAGTAAATAATAATAATAAAAGAAACAGTATATGAAGTAAGTTTCTATAAAGAATGAACACAAACAGTCAACTAGTTTAACAATAACTTCCTACACAATAATTCATGTGACAAAACCTAGAAATTGTAAAACGAGTTAACCTTGATAAAGAAAACTGAACCATTACTATTAAAAGGATTTGTAGAATGAAATTATAATAAATTCTTGTTGTATACTTGTTAAAAATTTCAACTTGCCCAACCATAAATAAGTGAACTATTTTGGTCAGATATGATTTTGTCTAATTTTTTATGAAGCTCACATTAGAATCTGGTGTATATTTTTTCAAATGATTTTAAAACAAAATGTATCATTTGTTTATATGACTGTATATATCATAAGTACAGTAGTTGTAGTAGGAATGGGCCAGATGTGCAATACAAATTAAAATATCAAACACACTGCAAACAACACATAAACAAAACTTTATAAGCACTTTACATACACTGTAGAGTAGTAAACAAACCAACTGCAAAGTAACAAGCCACCAAAGCACTTGAGAAAGTTGGTAAAGTAAGAACAAAAATTTCACAAAACCACAAGTTTATCAATATAACTGACTGACTTTGTTGGGAAGACATAGCTCTCTGTTACCAGCACCATATGCAAATATAAATGCACATGATTAAATTACACTATCTTGGCTAAAAGTGTTTTTCTTAGTTTTACTTATAACCTTGGTATTAATAAGTAACAACAGTAACCATTTTGCAACACTACTAATGAGCTAATAATACTCTATGATTATGAGCATGCTCAGTGAGTTGCTAAGTAACAACCTACACTCATATCGTGTGAGTTCAAGACTGCTTATGTGCACAAGTCACGTGATCAGCCTGCAACTGTATCAGGTAGATAAAAAAAAACATGGACTATGTAGACTCTAGATCTACAATCTAACAATGATCTCACCTTTGAAAATGAAGTTTTCAATTTTATACATCTGACTTGAGGGTTCTATGTTGGAGAAAGCAATTCTGTCATAGCAGTTGGTACCTGAGAAGTGAGTCTCCTACGTGAGGACACTATCACTGCTGAAGACTGGAATGGCTTTGCTTGAGCACTCTGGACTGAAAACAAGAATGATAAGTTGTATAATTTACCTTTGCATTGTTTTTAAGTAAGTGTGACCTATTGACATCTAAGGTTCTACTTGAAACAGAGAAATTGTTAAAATATGACTTTCAAGGAAATAAAAACAAGAGAAAAGGAAAAATATGTTGTTAACCTTGAAAAGTCTTTGTTCCAGTGAAGAGAGCATTATTGCAAGAATAGAGATAAGGCTAGAAAGAGTAATCTATAATAATAAAAGGGTGTCTCTGTTTGTCTGTGTGTGTGTGACTGCCATAACTCCAAGAGGAAAAAACCTAGAAACCTGAAATTTTGCACTCATACTAAGTGGACCCTGAGGGTGTGCACCTGGATATTATTACTTATCTGCGAGCACATCTTTTTGTGAGGCAAGCTAGCAAAAAACCACATAGGAAAGAAGTGGTTACTTATATTACATATTATAGATAAAAATCACAGAGAGACATGTGCATCTTTTTAATGAGGCAATCTAGCGAAAAACCACATAGAAAGGAAGTGGTTCCTTATATAACTTTTAATATATAGAAAAGCCAGTGCATTTTGGTGACAATGCTTAGCAATAAAAGTATAACCCTATATTATTGTTAAGAGGCTATGTGCTGAAAGTATAAAATGAAATGTGTGAACTACAAAATTGAAAAAATAATTTTTTTTGTTGTTTTCTAATTTAGAGGCTCTATTAATTAAAGAGGTTTTTTGAAGTTAAGTTTAAAATTGGAGGACAAGTCAGAGGGA
>NW_013666184.1:148444-152781 GCF_000517525.1 Limulus polyphemus | reverse complement strand
CAGATATCACTCATTGTGGTGCTTATTAACAATCAAATATAGGCTTTTGATACTATTCTTTTGGCACACCAGTGCAGTAGCTATAATGTCCCCCATAAACAAATTATGACTATTGAAGCTTCCTATCTAACTTATGACATCAAACACTCTTTTTATGATGTCATGCATTTTGTTAGGGTCCCATAATTTGATTACATACATATATCTGTACTTGGTCTGAAACAAAGTTTTCAACAGAGAAATTTAGCTAGATATCCCTTTCATTTAGTTTGAACAATTACCAAGTTACAAAAAGCATACAAAGTAGGGATGGGTGGAATGATGGCCACATTCACTTTGAGGTTGCACTGTGTCAAAAACCACCAAGTGTTGTAATGTTACTCCACCCATTCCTACCTTGTTTTCTTACTTTTTGGTGCTCCCATTCCTACTTCCTAATTTTCTATTTAAAATTTTTTACGCTTGTCTATATATATATGTATATACAGACACACACTTTATTTTTTGTACTTTATGTTTGGTATTTATCTTTTTTAAAATTTAACATAAAGATATTTGATTTTTTTGCAAAAAAAGATGGATCTTTTTTTAATTGACAAAGTAAACATGTTTTTTGGGAATTGGTTTGTTTGTTAAAATTAATGAGCAGCATTAGGAATGCTTTAGAGAACAAACTGTTTAAATGGTTCAAAGCAGTATTTGTTGGTAAAACAATTAAAAGGGATCTACTTGTTTTTTCAAAGATTTAACATCACCTTTTTTTAAACAGGAATACAGCACCTGCTGTAGCTTTAGTAAAAAAAATGGTAGCTGTGTTAGAATCAATTGAAAAATTGCCCGTGTATTTATACGACACTCCAGGATCAGGATATGGCCTTCAGGTATGAATTTTTTATGTATATTTCAAGGAGTTCAATTTGTAATGTCAATTTTGATTGTAAATTAATAGCTTATCCTGATAAATTTTACATTATTTTTTCCTTTAAACATCTTTATATTGAGGTATGGTACACTGCACTTGGTGCATGCTAGGTAATGAAAAATTTAAATTCCATCCCATAACTTTATTTTGCCCTGAAATATCATTTGGTATCCATTTTGTAACAAATAATTGTTAAACATTTTAGTTTCTGACAAATTTTTGATGCATTCATGTCAATATAATCGGAAAATAATTCATATTTATCCAGAAAAGTGCTATAGTAAAATTGTTCTTTTCACAGAATAGTACAGTAAATTAGTGTTATCATATTTTTTTATACTTGACACTTAAAAAGTTTGTGTGATGACATCAAATTCACTCAAGTTTTAACTGTTATGGCTAAAGCAATAGGAGATCAATTCATCAAAAGTCAATCTAGAATTGCTTGTAAAACCTAAAAGGATGGGTTTTTATAAAGTTTGAATTTGGTTCCATTGAAGTTTGTTTTATTTAAGTATGCAACCAAAATGTGAAGACCAAGAAGTGAAACACTTGTATTCAGATGTAGACCTTGGTATCACTATCTTTGTTATTGTTTGTTAGTGAACAGTGTTGAGATAGTAATACGCAGAACCAGACGTTATCAGTCAACAGCATTATCAAATGAAAGAGACGCATCAGATTTATTTTTTTCATTTTGTATGTGTTTCACAAGATTTAAGTTATAATTTTTTGTAGTGACTGCTCTTCTCTTTTTTCTTGAGTTGGGTTACTGTACACATGAAAATTACCTAGATTTCCATGTATCTATATTCCTTAAAAAAGATTACTTTTTAGATTATTGCAGATCCAAGGAGAAATTTTGGTGGGATAGGGTTAAGGATATGTTTATCTATCAGTGCTTAACTAGGACCACAGCAGAAGGTGGTCGTACATTTATTACACTATATCAAAACACGTGCTTCCCATACTTGATTAGTAATATTAACAATGCTGATAACAGCAGTTGTACATGCCAACAAATATAAACATGTTTGAGAAGCAGGTAGCACCGTGATGATGAAAGCCTAAACATCTTTTGTCAGTTGTCCTACTACAAATATATTTGGTAAGTGAGCAACAAGGAAAGAAAAAAAAGAAGGGGCTTCTGCCTTGTGGATGGAATACCTGCACCATTTGTAGAGCTGGATAATTAGTGGAATTTGATAATCAATTAATCATTGAGCTTATTATTTAATTCAACTAATTGAATTTTCTCACATGAGACTTGAATAGTTTGAATGATCAAAGTTTTAGTAATTAGAAACACTAATTTCAATTATTTAATTGTTTTCATAACAATCAATTTAACCATAATTTCAATTAACCAGATATTTTACACTATTTGATTTAATGGATGTTCACAGGTAATCAAGTTAATTTTGCAGCTCTACTCATTGACAATGTTTCTTACTGGTTATCATATGTAACAAGATGGGATGTTTTGATGCCTGTTGTAATTAGAAACCCACCTACACCAGACTTTCACTTTAACAGTTTTCCTACTTTATTTAAAAGAAAACCCTGTGAACTGTCCTTCATCTTGTGTATACCATTTCCCTGGAACTTGTACATTGAGAGTTACTCAGTCTAAAATCTGTTTTAAAACTTAGATTTTTCCCAAACAACTTTATTGATTCCACCGTCAGTAAAACTGTTCAATAACTACACATATTCAGCTCACTGAACTGTAACATACTGAAACTACAGTTAACGATCTCTGTACCATACACAGGCTTACACTCATGAATCTTGAAAAGGAAACTATACATTATAATCAACAGTCTATCCACAAGTTCACCTTTAGTGTGTTCAGACCTTTATTGAGAATTTAGAATTTTTTCAGGTTTAAAGATTGTATTCTGTTTCTCAACAGTTAAAATAATCATTGCATTCAACTTACTAGGTTTGTTTTACCTCCAAAAATATAAAAAATCATTAATTTGTCAATTTATTGGTTTTTCAATACTTATACTGTCAGTTAAGAATGCTTTAAAAGTTGTTTGTAAAAGCAGATTTTATCATGTAAAGTTCTTAGTTAAAAGAACATGGTAAGGGTATCTAGAAATCATATCTTTAATTTTTAAGCTCGTGAAAATATATGTAGTTATCTGGCAGCTGTTATTAGACTTTGTTTTGTAGATCTGTCACAGTTTAGAATTTCCAATTACATGTGTTGTAGCATTTGAAATTATCAGCTTGACATCATCAACATGCAGTAGTATGAAACACCATTAAATATGCTTGTTGTATAGACTTGTTCTTATGAATTTTAAATGGCCAATGAATTAAACTTTGTTGAGCCAACATGTGTAATTCAGTAACTCTTGAAAATTACAGACTTCATGGATTCTCTGTGGTGGTATATTAAAGGTGAAATAAGTATATTATCAAATGGTGCTGTTACCAGTACTGCTGATTTTTAAAATTTTTAAATTTGAGTATTTAGAAAGGATTAGCTACTGATAAGACTCAAATCAAGTCTATAACTGGATCAAATTTCAAAGTAAAACATGAAGTGGAAATGAGCAGTATGATGACCACACCCACTTTGAGGTTGCACTGCATCTAAAACCACCAAGAGTTACAATGTTATTCCACCCATTCCTACTTCTTAATTTTTGTATTTAAAATTTCTTTACACTTCTCTCATAAGTTGTTTTGGTACGAAGTATCGAGAGTGACTGGGCTCTAGGCCTATTTTTCCTGTACTTTTACTGAAAGCTATCTCTCGACATTTCCTGGTTTTTGCTGATATCTTCAATATAGTTTTTCTTCCAATTAGCTAGGGCGGCAGCCTTTTCTTTCGCTAGGGTTATTAGGTTGATTTAATCTAGATGACTATGTCAGTGTGTGCTTTAGGAACATGTTTTAGCATAAAAGTATAACCTATGTACTTTGTTGCTCCTTTACAGGATGTGGCTTGTTTATAAAGGTAACCTTCCCTCTGACTTGTCCTCCAATTTTAAACTTAACTTCAAAATCCTCTTTAATTAATGGAGCCTCTAAATTAGAAAACAACAAAAAATTTTTTTTCAATTTTGTAGTTCACACATTTCATTTTATACTTTCAGCACATAGCCTCTTAACAACAATATAGGGTTATACTTTTATTGCTAAGCATTGTCACCAAAATGCACTGGCTTTTCTATATATTAAAAGTTATAAGGAACCACTTCCTTTCTATGTGGTTTTTCGCTAGATTGCCTCATTAAAAAGATGCACATGTCTCTCTGTGATTTTTATCTATAATATGTAATATAAGTAACCACTTCTTTCCTATGTGGTTTTTTGCTAGCTTGCAGATAAGTAACAATATCCAGGTGCACACCCTCAGGGTCCACTTAGTATGAGTGCAAAATTTCAGGTTTCTAGG
>NW_013666184.1:146544-147569 GCF_000517525.1 Limulus polyphemus | reverse complement strand
TTCTCTGTGGTGGTATATTAAAGGTGAAATAAGTATATTATCAAATGGTGCTGTTACCAGTAGCCTATATTTGATTGTTAATAAGCACCACAATGAGTGATATCTGAAGTACTTCATGTATCTACTCTTAATTCTAAGTAGATAATACAGCATTGTGTTGACTATCGCAGTTCTCATTATATCATACTAAAACAGAATTTTTGGTTTATTTTTCTTGAACACTCAGATTCTCACAAGAAGGCTTAGGTTTCGTTTGGAGCGGGCACCAGGTGAGACAACTCTCATTGATAGAACTGGTCGTGGCTTGAAGATGGAACCATTGACTACTGTTGGAGAGTTAGAAAAATACTTAATCAAAATGGTGAGAGTATCATTAAGCTCCTATTTAGACAAGTCCCTGTTGTAGTTAAAGCATAAAACACAGTATAACTACAAAAAGTTGAACTTTAAGATATATCTGCAGGTCCAGTAATGTATGGTAAATATACTGTGTGACAGTACTATTTAATCAGATTTTAGTAAAATTAAAAATAGAAGAAGGGATAGAGTAATGTTAAAATTAAAAATACTTTTCGCAATCCTTAAAACCTCTCAAAATTTTCCTGGCTTTCTAACTATGCGACAAGAGCTATTACAAATTCATTTAAGCTAGTCATTAACTTTCCCATGGGAATGATGTTGATACTTCAAGTGACATTGATGGTTATCAGTTCAAAACACAATGTTATACAATATGTTATTTGATAGATGAAACCTTGACTTTCTATTGGTTATAGGTAATATATAATGAAACGTAAGTGAGAACTATCAACAAATTGTGAAAGAGAGGATGTGACGTGTGGGTGTGGCAGGAGGGGTCTGATTAGCTCTTTGATAGCTCCTTAAAAAAATTGAAGCCCATAAAAAGTATAGTCTGTTTGAGCAATAATGATTTTATAGAGAGCATTTTATGTTTAATTTCGTACATTTTCGGAGGGGTGATGGATAAAATAGGGATGATGACATGCTAAGACAAAATTTGTCAC
>NW_013666184.1:143052-145586 GCF_000517525.1 Limulus polyphemus | reverse complement strand
CACACTAGTGGAAATTCATGATTTTTTAATATATTTTCTTGTAGAATTAAGAACTTAAAACTTGTATACTATTAAAATATACAAGTTTTGTAGTACCACTGTTTTAGTAATACATTTTTTATGTATAAATTGAGGTGTAACATGTACTATTAAAGTAAGGTTAGTGTTGGATTAAATTGTTTGTGTGACAGTGCAATGAAATGAAAAGATGTTTCTAGTAATTTACATAAAGGTATTAGTATTTACAGAAATGTAGGTTATGATTAGGTTATCAATGTATGGGGTTTAACTTTTTTCTTTTAGTTTTAAACTGTTCTTCTAACATTAAAACAATATAATTCATGAGATATAATAGTATTTGTACTATAGGTATTGTCATTTAATAGCTTATCATTGTCAATGCTGTTATCATTTCACTTAAACATTCAATCCATAAAAAGAAAAGACTGAAGTATTTTGAAAGTAAATATAATCTAGTGATGCACAAAGTATTTGTATAAAACATTCAAAGTTAGCCTTTCTCTGTGGCCTTTTGTTAGTGCTAGGCTGAGTGATATGGAATATTTACATTTGACAGTTGAGGTTTTGTATATCTTGAAGAACCTTGAGATATGCCCATGGTCTTTGCAACTCTCAAACTTTTCAAAAATGTTATAGGAAATACAGTACATATAATCTTGAAGAGCGCATTAAAAAGGGAACATTAGAACTCATTATATTCTGTTTTGTGAAGTATTGTGGCATGGCACATGTACCAGGATATTGTAACTGATGTTGAATTTATGGTATTTGAACTGTTGTGAACTATAGAAATTTAAACTGAAATACTTTTAATGTCCCCTGGAAATTTCTATTGGGAAAGTTTAGAATGTTAAAGTTTTTAGTAACTATACTTTCATGACTTTTTAATTCATAAACTTTCATATTGCATTAATTTGGCATTATACACTTTATTTAATAACATGAAATGAATATAAATATCTGATAACATATTTTAAAGTATTGTTGTTTATATTCTAGGTTGCTAAACAGTGGTATGATTATGAACGCTCAACATTCAGTTTTGTCAAAAAACTTAAAGAAGGTGGGTCAAAATTGACCTTTACTCATCAAAGAGATTTTGATGAAAATGGCATTATCTACTGGATAGGCACTAATGGAAGGTAAGTTGTGGGTTGTAAAGAAACTGGAGGTTTAAAGTTTAAGTTGTGGCATAATTTGTTTTTGGGAATATTTTAATTATGTTTCATACTAATAAACACTCTGTGTTGCCTTAATTTCATATTTTAATCCAAGGTCTTTGATTCTTGATCGAACATTCCAAAGTGTGCTTCTCCATTTCTACAGACTGCCATTGTAGGTTTGACGTGTTGTGTAAACCTTCTAATCAGTAATAATTTTTCAAATTCTTAACCAACAGGTAAAACATAGTTACTGATAAATTTTCAAAAATAATTTGTTATTCATTTAACAATTTTCAAAAATCTTGATATTTTTTTTTAAATAATAACTTTCAAACACAATGTCAGGAGAAATGACAGTTTAGTATGATTTAATATCCATCATACATTTGAATGTTAAATCACTTTAAAACATACTATTTCAATCACACTTTTGAAAGTATTGAGTAAAATTCAAGATGTATCACTATAAATCTTGTTGAATTTTTGCACTATTTAGAACTGTTCCAGAATGGGTGAACCCAGCTCAGGCAGGGTTGGTTGTAGTGACTTCATCAGAAGGAAGACATCTACCTTATGGACGACTTGAAGATATATTGAGTAGGGATGTTTCTGCTCTGAATTGTCACACGAATGATGACAAGTAGGTTATTTCTACATTATAGGTGGATATTTAAAAAGTTTGAATTATTGTGTAATATAGTAAGATAAATCACCAAGGTATAAGGATAAACTTTGCATGATGAAATTGTGTCCACATTCTTTTCTTATCTAGATGTGATGTTAGAATAGACTGGGCATGATTTTGAAATTATAATATTTCATAACTTAGATGTGTTTCTTGAGCTTATTTTTAAGATTCTTTTTATATTGTCTTGAATACTCTTTGAACATATGTTTTACTTCAGCATTTATTTTAGCAACTGTAATAGGGATTAATTCATAAATAGTTACATTTAGTGGAAAGTTAAGTCAATTTCTTGATTTTATAATACTCAACAATGTGTCACAAACAAAAGGATTTAACTCTTGCTACAAAGTTGGGCCGAATTGACTGACCTCATAAGCATTTTGTTCTCATTATAGTTTCCATGCAATAACTTTTTAATAAACTTAGTGTATCTTCACAAAATTTGGCAGACTTTTAGTAAACATTACAAGTCTTTTGTATACAAAAAATTAGATTTTTTAATGAAGTATTTTTACTAAAGATTTGTCCATGAATATAGTATTTCTTTATACTAGTCTGAGTGCTAAGTGATTTCCACATTAACTTTAAAAATACTTTTCTTCTTCTTCTCAAAAACCTCAAATTTTATTTGCATAATTTCTAAGACCTTCTAAATGAATTTC
>NW_013666184.1:136921-142052 GCF_000517525.1 Limulus polyphemus | reverse complement strand
CGAAAAGAAATTGAAATAAATCAAAATTACCCTTATTTTTCATTCTAGAATGACTTCAGATCTTAATATGAAACTACATTTCTTTATCCTAAATAGCTTTACATTCATAACAGTATACATCTATTTATACTTAAACTAACATAAAAGTTTCCTATTTTGGCATTTTAGTTACTGTCTTCTTTTTTTTGCTGTTGACTGTCGATGACACTTAACCCTAACTTTTATATGAATGGTAGTACTGCACTAAATAATTTTTTATTTAATTAAATAATGCACTAAATTACACAAAGTAGTAATATGCAAAAAGTAGACAATATCCTGTTACTACCACAATTTTTCTAGTTTTCTAAGTCTGTAACAAGAGATGTTAAAAATTCATCTAAACTCATAGATGTGTTTCTCATGGGACAAAAATTTTAAGTGGAAGCAAAATATAAAAATTCTCTGTAAAAAAAACCAACCTAATATAATGTCATTTGATAGATTAAAACCTTGGCTTTCTATTGGTTATAAATAATATTGTAGACTATAAAGATTATACTTTGCCTGAATGATGACAACATTATATTGAGTAATTTACATTAAATTTTGTACTTCTCAGAGTGGTGGTAAATAAATTGGTGAAGAGGGGATGCCTAGAGAGCAAATGTCACAATTCTTACATTAGGGGAAGTTCTAGATTTGTTTTAATATTGCCTTACGAAAGTAAGAACTTAAAACTTGTATGCTATTAAATTATGGATTATTAGCTACATTTCTATGCAAAATTTATTTGTATACCATGAAAAGAAAGCTGTTTGATTAAATAGTGAATTTAACTCACTAAAACCTCGTGATTTACAGAAAAAGATGCCCATGGTGAGAGGGTTAATAGTACCAATGTATAATGAAATTCAAAAATGTGTACGTAAACTAGTATATACGTTATCAAAATATATAAGATTCTATTAAAGATAAAAAGCTTTTCTTTACTTCACAGCAACCAGTAATGTGTCATAATCAAAAGAGTTTAAGAGTAAACAACACATTAAAATTCAAAACTACATATATAAGCTAGTATATGTATCATTGAAATACTTTGAACATGTATAATATTTGCTTCTAATATGAGCCATTAATTCATCTTCAATTCAAAATGTCAATTTATAAACTTCTGATTATCAGTTAAACATGGGTTTTACAAAAATCTTCTTAATTTAAGTCATTCATTTTTTTTAAAGAAATTATTTATATGATGATATTGCTTTCCTAAAGCTTTTATCTAGTGCAGTGGCATAGAAAGCAAAATCTAGATTATAGTAATGAATATGTACAAGTCACTAAGTCATTATTGGTCATGAACTCTAAGGATCTGATCAACATGTGTTTGTTTATAATAAGATGTGGTGCAGAAAAAATAAAATTAATGAACACCTTAGGTTAAGTATAATGTTTTAATAGCTACTTCTATAGACACCTATTAGTAATAAAAAGAATAAAATACATGAATTATCTATGAAATCAAAAGTTAAAATAAAACCAACGATTTTGCAACTGTTTCATTATTATAAAAATTCCCAAGCAAGTGCTTATTAAGCATAAAGAATGCAAACAAACACAAAAGGAAACAGCTATATGAATTGTTAAAAATGGTTCGTGTAATCTGTAAACTCTTTTTGGTTGTCCACTGACAACCCTAATACCAATGATGAAATAATTTCAAAAAAGGCAGCTGCATTGTAAGACATTGGCAAAATATTTTTTATTTTTGCAAAAGTTGTTGATGTATACAGAGATGATGGAATTGTTGGGCGGGTCAGCAATACAAGATATAATACCAAAAGGTTTAATCATCAAACAAAATGTTAGTGAAGAATGGTTTCTAGGCGTGCATGGTTTGCTATTGATTTGGGAGTATGGGTTATACCCAATTGTTACACACTCAGACATGCTCGTGGTTATGGAAGGTGAGTATTTAAACTTTTGTTTTCTATTAATATATGAAAATTAGAAATATAATTTTATTATTATTGTATATGTCATCCAGTGATTATATTTATCCAAAATTTAAAAAAATAATTTTTAAGATTTTTTATTACTTGTAGTATATTTGTAATAATTTTTGATAACATGCATAAATTGGGGAATATTTTTTTAAAATTGGAATTCTTAGAATGATAAATATATATTCATTAGGTCTGCCCTCAGGAACTGGATGTTTCAGGTTTCCAAGGATGGAATGAACTGGACTACACTGTATACTCATACTGATGATTGTTCTTTGAATGAACCAGGATCCACAGCATCTTGGCCCTTAGAGACTCCACCTGATGAAATACAAGGCTGGAGACACATCAGGCTACATCAGACGGGAAAAAATGCTAGTGGACAAACTCATTATCTGTCGTTGTCTGGTTTTGAAATTTATGGAATTGTTACTGGTGTATGCGATGATTTAGGTGGGTGTGTAACCTCTAATACTGTGATGCTATTTTTTACAGGCATTGTGTTGTTTTTTAAATTTACATTAAGGTATAGGATGTTAATTTCACACATGTTGCTATTTATCAAATATTCATGAAATAATGACAATTTTCCCCTCGTGTCTTACAAGACATTCCAGTATTGAAAAGATTAGTTATTTTTAAGACTGTATGCTACAAAATAATTATGATTAAGATATTTTGAAATGAAATTATATCATTAACAATTTAACTGGAAAGATGTGTAAAACAACATTTTTAATGTTTTAGACTTTATTCTTCTAAAATCCATATCTATTGTTAAAATATAGGATGGAAAATTAGCAAGGTTGAGCGATACCTAGATCTGCAGAAAAATAAGACATCATTAAATATCACATTTCAAATTTCAACAATCATAAATTTTGTGCAGAAGTAGGATAGTGCCCCTCAACACTGAAGATCTTGCACCTGCAATACATTTAACAAAAAAAACCTCCACTTAGTGGATTGGGCATGAAGCCCAAAACAGCTGGCCCCCAGATTCTTTGGACATTACACCTACTGATGTTTTAAGGAATTTCATAAAGAGCATGGTTTAAGATAGTAAGGTTGTTGTAAGGATGAATTGTGTCAATGTATCCAAGATGCCTTCAAGAAAGTTACTCTTGCAACATTGCAAAATACTTGGCAGGATATTGGGTACAGAATAGACATTCTGCATGTAACTGATAGTGCACAATCCGAGTTATAGCTATTGTATGTTGTAAAAAAACAAACCATTATTTTTGCACATGCAAACCATGAGTCTATGTTAAACAGTCTTCCCAGTATGATTGTTCAAAAGTGTTTCCAAAATCCTTGGACACTCTGTACACTTCCTAGTTGTTTTAAAGTTGGAATTACAAATTAGTTTGTAATATTTACTGTTGTGGCAAAGCCAAATTCTGTAGTACGTAAAGGTATGTATTTTGTATGGAACATTTGCTTCTACCAAAAGGAATGAACAGATCGATGACAAGTAGACAATTACTGCCCAAATGTTAAGTTTCGTAGGGAATCCCATATGTTCTTGTGTCGTTTGGAGTTTTCAGACTCCTATATGTAACAGTTATGATGGGTAAGTTTCCTTCTGACATCAAAACTTACTTCATCCAAGAAAACACTCTTCCAAGAATCCATTTTTGGCTTCTAACCTGTCCAGCATTTCCAATGTGTAGTCATAATGTTTTGGTCAGTCCTTTGGTAGTAAAGCTTGCAACATTCGGATTTTGTATGTGTACAGCTTCAGTTGACAATTCAACACGATGCATGGTTGATTTGGGGATCACCTGTTCCAGAGATGGTTCTTGTACAGACTTAGATGGGCTTCTTTAAAATGCCTCCTACACGATTGATGTATGTGGTCTGTCAGAACTCTTGCTTGTATAGAATGCTTCCTGTTTTCTTAAATGATAGAACTATTTGTAAATCACCTTTCATGTAGGTGGATTACATTTTATAACATTGTCTTATTTACCTTTGCATCTGTGTTTGTAGAGGAATCAAATTTAGCAAACCACAGCACACATTTTACTTTCCTCTGTAGTTGCCGTTTCGCTTTAGACAAATCCTACATTTCTCAGATTCCCAATGCCATCTAAAAAAAACTAAACATTTTTCTTGCAAAAAAACTAAATGTCTGTGTTAAATAGTTTTACTTGTCTGATTTTTCAAAAGTGTTTTCAAAATTCTTGAACAACCAGTAAATTTAATAACCTTAGAAGTTGATTAAACTTCCTATTTCTAATGATTTTGAAATTTAATTTTGAAATAAAGTATAAGTAAGATTAAGAGGTGTTTGGAGTGAAGTAAAATATTTCTTTTGTATTGTACTGCTAAATCAAATCACAGATTTTCTGGCATTTGACTCGCAACCTGCAAGTTGCAGGTTCTAATCCCTGTCTCTTGAAACATGCTCACCCTTTCAGCTATGGGTGTGTTATGTGATGGTCAATCCTACTATTCATTTGTAAAATAGTCCAAGAGTTGGCAGTGGGTGGTGATGACTAGCTGCCTTCCTTCTAGTCTTTCACTGCTAAATTAGGATGGCTAGTGCAGATAGCCCTCATGTAGCTTTGCATGAAATTCAGAAAACAAACACACAGATTTTAATATTTTCACCTGAGATTCCCATTTGGGTCAGTAAAATCATTCAGTCTTTAGTAAATAATTGCTGAGATGCTTAATTTGAACATAATGTATTTCTTACTTTACTTTGGACAAGTGAAATTATATGGTTGTTAGAAAGCATAATCTGTGCAAGAATCCATTGTTTAAGATACTTGACTTTTTATCAAACAAAAATTCTGATTTTCATGGATTTTTTGAACTGTCTGGTATCAAACATAGGTTTTTTTTTTCTTAGACTCTGCAGACTTTGCACATAATATTTTAGTTTGAAAGAAGTGAGAGGAAAGGGAACATGCATGTTTTAGTGCCATTAGCCCTTTCCAGACATCTGGAGAAATACACACAGCCAAATTGCCTGAAACTTGCATGCAACAAAATGTCTAGTTTTGGGTTTGAAAAAAATTTAGTATTTCTATGACTTTATTAGGTTGTGAAATTTGTTGTGAGACACTATTTTTATAAAAACATTAAATACTTCCTTTTGGTTTTAAATGTTTATTATTGATGATAAAGTTCCA
>NW_013666184.1:110777-135921 GCF_000517525.1 Limulus polyphemus | reverse complement strand
TTGCCCTCGATTGTCGAGGAGAGTTATGCCTGATTTTTTTTTTAGTGATTATAGTTAAGCACTTAACAATTTTTATTTAATTAAATAATGCACCATAGAATATAGACTAATAACATGCAAAAAGTAGACAAATTCACTTCTAAAAATTTTCCTGGCTTTCTAACTATGCGACAAGAGCCATTAGAAATTCATTTAAGCTAGTCGTTAACTTTCCCATGGGAATGATGTTGCTACTCAAAGTGACATTGACGGTTATCTGTTCAAAATACAATATTATACAATACACAATTTGATAGATACGCAGTAAAGGGTACCCGTGCTGATAGGGTTAAAAAGTACATAGAACTCGGTTCATGAACCTTTGTTGCTATGATACACAATTTCAAATAAAATATTCATAAATAATAATCTTCTTACTGATAATTTTACCTCTCAAATATTTTATAAGTGGTGCTAAAATATTAAAAAGAAAGTGAACAATGTTATATGTAAAAACCCAAAATGGGAAATTTGGAAAAATTAAACATACACCCCAACACATGCAAACACACATTAGTATGAATTTAGCTATTGCAAGGATTGTATGAGATTTGTGTTCATTCTAAGTCTTAAGTTTTCAATCTCTATAATTTAATGAAATGAACAAAGAAATGGAATAGGCATTTAAGTAATTTCATCAGTGGAAATCTTTTAATTGACTTCTATTTTTTCCCTAAGTATTTGGCTGTTGTTTGTTTTACATGCTTTCCAACCATTCTAAAGTCTTATAATAGTTTGTATACACAAGTTACATGTAGTTTCAAGTGCTTGTTGGCAGATTGTTACCAAAGTTCTCTTAAATACACAAGACTGTAAAAGGTTCATGGACATATTTGTTTACTTACAGTTATAAAAATATGTGATGATAATCGTGAAGTTTCATAAAAGGGGAAATTTACAAAATACATGCATAAAAGTAGTTTCTATGCTTGCAGGAAAAGCAGCTAAAGAAGCTGAAGCTAATTTGAGACGTCAGCGAAGACTAATAAGACAACAGCTTAGGAACATGATTGTTGGAGCTCGTGTTGTACGAGGCCCTGATTGGAAGTGGCGGGATCAAGATGGTAATCCTTCTGGTGAAGGAACAATCACAGGAGAACTTCATAATGGTAAGATGATGACATTACTATTAATTTGCTTTTGAAGTTTTTAGTTTCATATTTGTGTTTGTCTGATATTTTAATGAGACTTATAAAATTAGAAAAATATATATAAACATATGAGAAACAAATTTCAGCCAGTTTAAGTTTGCTAACATGAAATAAGTACAGAATACATAAAACAGATAGCTTTCATATCTTTATATTTTGTTAGTTTTAATGGTTCAACTTTGAACTATTTGTGTGTGTGTGTAATGAGAAAGAGAGCATCTTGTTTCTATCTTCTTTGATCTTAAGAAGGTTTTTGACACTATGTGGAAGATTGGCATTTTGTGTGATCTCTATTGATATGGGTTGTTACCCATTTTTATTCACAACTTTTTACTAGACCTGAGTTTCGAATTTCGTATGGGTTCAACCCCATCCTGATCCTTCACACATGATCAATGCTGTCACTAAACAATTTCCTCCTACTTTTGCATACAGCCTATATGTTGAGAATTTCCACATTTCTTATTGGGCATCAAACATGAGGTTTATTGAGCAGCAGCTTCATACTGCTCTCACTCATTTGTTTGGGTAAACCAGGGCAAACGGTTTCACCTTCTTCTCCTCTAAAACCGTTTGTACACATTTTTGTTGCCAGTGGGGTTTGTATTTTGATCCAGAGCTCCATCTTCATGGTGGTGTTCTTCCCATGATGGCTGAGACAAAGTTCCTGGGACTTATTTTTGGTCATAAGCTTCCATTTCTTCCTCACATTAAGCAGCTTCATGTCAAGTGTACAAGGGCATTGAACATCCTCCACATCCTGTCTGCCACATCTTGGGGAGCAGATAGATGTTCTGTGCTCAAGATCTATCATTCTCTCATACGATTGAAGCTGGACTATGGGCAGGGGGTTCGCATAATTTTTCATATGAAGTTCCTAGACGAGTAGCAAAAATGGTTGACACTCATGGAAATTAGTCATCTTCATCCAACTCTCTGTCTAGCTATTTTATAAGGCAATATTAAAAAATTCATGAATTTCCCCTAGTGTGAGAAATACAAAATTTTTTCTCTAGGCATCCCTTCTTTAATTTATTCACCACCCTTCCAATGTAATTTGATAGTGTAATGTGAGCTACACTTCACCAATTGACTAACAACTTATAATGGTACCAATAGTAATTAGACACAGTTCACAGTTCAAAGGGCAATAAAACAATAAAATTTAAGTATAAACAGATGTATACTGTAAAGAGTTTAAAGCTGTTTAGGATAAACAAATGTTGTTTCATGATACAATTTGAAGTCATTCTAGAAAGAAAAAATGGGTGATTTATCTTTATTTTGAATTTTTTTTGTAATTGACCAACCTTGTATAGAGTTAGAGTGGAGTAAATAACAGATAATATAAAATTTTACTGGAAAAAAAAACGTTTTACATATATTTAGATGGTTTTACATGCAAATGAATGACATTTTTCTGATGATGAAAAGTATTTTTAATCTTAACATAAAAGTCACTTTTTGCTCGGAGCAGTCAACACTTCATTTACTTCATATGTTCATGGAGAAATTTTTAGTGAAAATACTTCATTAAAAATTCTGATTTTTTTGTCTACAAATGAGTTAAGGATTACTGAAAGCTTGTGAAATTTCATGAAGATACACAAAACATATTATAAGTTATGGTATGGAAAACTATAATATGGTCAATTTGGGGTCATGAACTTCGCCAATCGACCTATTTTGTAACTGGATAGTTATTAAGTCATATTTCATAATAAATGTAAAGCACAAAGGCCAATTTATAAATTCACAGAAGCAGCATTTATGAAGTAAGAATACAGCATTTTAAACTAACTAGTATTCTGTGTTAGTAAAATTGTATGAAAGTAAAATAAATGGAAATTGTACAAAGTCTCTGCTGTTGTTCATATATCAAATAAAAAATTTGTTATAATAGTTTAAGAGTATTTTGTCAATGGGTTATGCAAGTATGGAACTGGAATTATAGAAATAAATTTTACATAGAACATTTAACACTATAAAAACACAACAAAGATTGCTAGTAGGTTACATAACTCATGAAATTTCTCTACAAAAATGAAACTAGTGGATGAAATTGTTTGAAATTTGACAAGAACTTTCTTCAAAATATGTATTTGCAGAAAAATTAAATATTTAATTTTGATTTTTTTCTACTAGTAATAAAAATTCATTATTTAATGTACTTATTTGCACTCAGGCTTTGAATAGTTCACCTGCAAGGTGATTTTCATTTTGAGTATAAAAATATTATTTATTATATTACAGTTTTCACATTTCATTTGCATAGTCTCTAGAACCTTCTAAATGAATATCAGATGTTTTTAAAGGTGTATATTTATATTTCATTTTCCATTTTCTCTACTATATCACAAACTCAAGCTATTATCATCAGTATACAGTGCAATGCAATGTTTATAATAAAAAATGTTTGAAATAAAAGAATAAAATTGAGGTAATATAAAACTGAATTATAACACACTCGATAAAAAATAATTTCATTAAAATACATTGATATTAAAATGGTTTAAATAAATTTTGAATGTAACTCAGTAACATGTAGAAAGGGTTTTAAAAATGGCATAGTTGTTATAGGGTTAAAGTGAATTTTTTTATTATTATTATTATTTGTTCTGCCATTGTTATTTAATACTATCGTACAAATACTCACCAACATCATCTTTACAACATTTTTTAGAATCTTATTTTAAAATTCAAAAGTGTCCAACTGAAATTTGTTTGGTTATAGCCCACACCTGACGTAGTAAAGAAATTGATTACCTAATAAGTTATGATATACAGCTTAGGATTTCCACTCAGTACGTAGAAAAATATAATCAGATTGTTAGAGCTATTCAACAAGTTCTCCTCCTTTTTTTATGTCATATTCATTACTGTGTGTATGTATTTTTGTACCATATATAACTTCGTTCCAAATTACCTTGCTATTGCAGAATAATATACATTGTATCCATATTAGGATCTGGTGATTTTATATTAAAGTTGATGGGTAATAATTCTAGCTTATTTATCAAATTAGCACATGTATTCTTGAAAGACAAAAACTTGCAGAATCTGAAAACAGATCTGTATTTTTTTTCTTATACTAATTCATTTTGTATGCATGTTAGCTTCAATGTGTTTAAAAGCTAACAATTATATTTCAATAAATAATAATTTTCCAATTGATAAATTAGAATAAACTTCTATGGTGACTTCTAGGTTGGATAGATGTCACTTGGGACCATGGTGGCTCAAACTCTTACCGAATGGGTGCAGAGGGAAAGTATGATTTGAAACTTGGTCCAAGTTATGATCCAGAGACTCCTGTGAGTTTGACCACCTCTGTATCTTCAATTACTCAAAGGTCCTCTTCAAACAGTGCCAGCATGTTATCATCAGTGCGTGCTGTAAGCTGTAAAGGAGCCAAGACTATTACAACAGATTCAGTTTCAGCAAAAGGAAGTGTAGCAGCTAGGTAGGTGTATTAAATAATTCAGAAACACCCTTTTTATAATGTAAACAAAAGACTAATGGCACTTTCATTTGATTTTATGCAGATTATTTTTCATTTATCTGGTAAGATTAATTTAGAAGCTGACAGTTTGAGGTGAAGAGAATAAGCCAAATTGTTTGGTTAAGAAAAAAATACCCTTGTTTTCTCGAATTTTGTGCCTTTTATTTATGTTTGATGGATTTTTAGTTTACTTAAATGATTTAATTTTTAGTTTGCTTATACCCTTTTTGAATGTTTGGTATTGTAAGATTTAAGAACTTTACTTGCACATATTTGACTCATATGTGTTTCATAACCTCAGTATCACTGGCCAGCATTAAGTGTGGGTGTTACAACTGTGATAATTAATCACTGCTTTTCAGTTAAGAGTAGCTATATAGGTGGCAGATGTTGCTGATTGATTTTCTTCCTGTGGTCAGGAGTTCTAAATAAGAGTTGGTTATACAACCAAAGAGCTTTTAATATATCTCGTACTTCGTAACTACCAAAATTCCCTATGCATTTTCAAGCAGTATGGAATATACAAGTTGTTTTTGGAACTCTAGTTTTTATCTCTTTTCTGTGATAAAAGTTGCTTTTCCTACTTAAGTAAAGTAAGCTAGCTGTACATGTACAGCTGACGTGACACTTTATTGTCTGTCTTCTCATAGTTAATATATTGTTTTTAAATATATTTAAGTTTTTGTAAATGAAATATCAAGATAACTGACTAAAGTACTTACTGTATTGTCCTGTTTCTTCTATGTCCATTTCTTCTACAATGGTGCCAAAATTCTTGGGGAACTTCATTTCATTATTTTTATTTAAAAATTATATGTGTGAAAGGTTAAACTTCAGCAGAAGTAGGATTCAGATAATCTGTAAACCTTGGAAAACTATCTTGGTTCTTTAGCAAGTGTAATTATAGCTGAAAAGATCTCAAAATAACTATAGCAATTTGGGGTTATAGCCAAAAGTACTGATAATATTGAGCTTACTTAACAGAATAGTTGATGGTTTCTAACGTTAGTAAGTTTTTTTTTTTATGTTGTGATTTACATTATATTTCATACTCTTAGTTAGACTAGTATTTAAAAACTAGCTACATTTACAAAGTTATTTTTAGTTATGGTTTGTGTAGTAAGCTTACTTTGATCAGAAGTTACTGATAATTTATTTGTCAAAGAAAATCCATGAAGCAACTCTGTCCAACTTAGTTCAAATTAA
Source organism: Limulus polyphemus (assembly GCF_000517525.1). Taxonomy (NCBI): domain Eukaryota; kingdom Metazoa; phylum Arthropoda; class Merostomata; order Xiphosura; family Limulidae; genus Limulus; species Limulus polyphemus. Next base: position 130,023 of record NW_013666184.1, on the reverse strand, counting down.
GCTTTTTGTGGTTAGTTGGGTTAAAGTTAGTGTGTTTTTTTTACCTACTGATAATTTTACTTGCCTACAAAGAGCTCTTGTGAGGGAAGAGATTGAAACAATTTAAAATAGTGTCTTCTGACTAAATTGGTTTCAAGGTGATTTTGCTCAGACAAGAAGAATAGTAGGCTGGAAATTCAAGCAAGTTCCCCAAAGAATATAGAGGGAGTCAATTTGATAACAATCTAATAGTAGTTTGTAATACCAAAAAAAAAAAAAAATTATTTTTTTGATTAGCTAATAGATTTTTATTCCCATTTTATTCAATAGCGTGTTGACTAGCCGAAAAAGTAGTTCTACGAGTAGTTTACTTGAAGCAACATCTGATCGTAGTAAAACCTCTGTAGCCAGCACTGAACAAGCTGCTTCTGCAGAAAACTTGACAGTTAAGGTATATAATATATTCGAGTTTCATGCTTTCTTTAATACTGAATATAATTGTCGATACAAAATGTTAAAAAATATAGCTGCATGAAAAAGTAGACAGTAGATATACCATATTTCAGTGTTGATGTACTTTGGAACAATTTGAATTTAAAAAGAAAGAAGTTTAGCATTTAAAAATTTACTTAGAACAAAGTCATGCTAAATGAGTTAAACTTATGAAAAAAATGTGCTAAATATAATATATTGAAGGTCAACAGTCACAAAAAGGACTATTTAAAAATGGATACTTTTATGAAACAGTGCTAATTGATAGATATATGAAAACAACTTTTTTAAAGAAAAATTACCATGGAATCGAAATAGATATTGATGCTGTACTTGTTAATTCTTTCCATATGGGAGAGCATTGTACCTAATTCATAACCACCAAAGTAACCATGTAATTTGTCAAACTATAACTTTTGATAATGTATATGTATCTGTATGAGATTTTGTAGACTATCACTAAACATTACAAGACTTTTGAGCACAAAAAAATCAAATTTTTTATTGAAGTATTTTAATTTAAAAATATTCTTCTTTATCTGAAAATTGTCATATTTCATTTGTATAATCTCCAAAACATCCTAAATAAATATCAAACTTTTTTTTTCTTCACAAAATACATTTATCCTTTTATTTTTTCTGTCTTAACTCTATATGGACTTGGTCAATTTGACTGACATAGTAACCACCATAAAAAATACAAAAATATAAGTTACCTTTGTTTTCTTTCTAGAATGACTGCAGATTGTAACAAGAAACTACAATTGTTTATCCTAAGTAACTTAAAGTTTGTAACAGTCCATATCTGTTTATACTTAATTTTTGAACCATGTCTAACTAATAATCCTACCACACAAATTGTAAATCACTTGGCAAACTTGAGTTACGTAATGCATGAGCATACCTGATGAAGAGTTTGTTTTTATTGTTATAATTTTTCATTATCTTACCTAATCAAACTTTATCTAACCTTTTAAGTTTCTTATTTCTATGTTTTAGTTATTGTTTATAATAATAAATAAATAACGAATACACACATGAAAAATAAGAAATATAGTACTTTCTTCAGTCCTCATGTTTTTTACTGTCAACTGTCGATGAAACTTAAGCCTACTTTTTTATACTAATGGTACCACTACAGCATTAAATAATTTTTTTATTTAATTAAACAATACTCCTAAAAATACAGAATAACAATGCATTGAAAGTAAACAATCCTCTATAAGTAGTATAATTTTTCTGGCTTTCTAACTATACGATAAGAGACTGAAAATGCAGCTGAGCTTGTCAATGCGATTCCTGTGAGAATGAATTTGTAACTTAATGACAAAATAGAGAATGCTTTGTACAGAAAACAACATAATATAATACATTATTTGATAGATTAAAACTTTGGCTTTCTATTGGTTTTAAATAATATAGTATTAAACATCAGAGAGAACTATTGGAAACTTATGAAAAAGAGGGTGTCATATGGGTCTGATTTTCTAGCTTATGGCTCCATAAACAAATAAGATTGAAGACGATAGAAAATTATGCTTTGCCTGAGTAATATCTATATTAAAATTGATAATATACATTATATTCCAAGATCTTAAAACTTGTATAATATTAAAATTTGATTTATTAACTATGTTTTGATGCCAAAGTTATTTCTGTACATTAGTAATAAAGTAGTTTAATTATAATTTAAATGTGACTGTAAAAAGGTTGTGATATGCACAGAAAAGGGTTAAATGGAAAGGATTAAATATCTAGAAAACATGAAGTATAATTTTCTAGTTACTTTGGTAACTGTGTTTGATTTAGTTTAGACTGTACTGTAATTTAAGGAATTTATATTTAATTTTTTAAATTCCTTTTTTGTTTGCTACAATATGGAAATTTATAAAACAAATTTTGTATTGAATACTTCAGCAAGCAGCAGAAGTAATAGCAGAGAATATGCTGACTCGAGCCAGTGCTGAAGCTACTATATTTGCTGCAATTGAACCATCCAAAATTGTATCATCTGTTTCTGTAACAGCAGCTGAGGCTGTTGTTGTTCATGCTCGTGATATTCCCAGCATGGGAGTTGGGCTCTCTCCAACTCGGGAAGAGGCTGAAGATACTTTTGGATTAGATGATGTGGAGCTAGGCCAAGTGAATGAACTGTCTAATAGTAATACAGAAGAATATTTGAAAAACATACACACTAAACGAGGAGCAACTGCTGAAGGGCAAACCCATAGTGGCAGAAATAATGCTAACAATGCAATGAGTGTTAGTGTTCCAAACCTTTCAGCTACAACTAATGCAAATGACTCAACAGTTGGACTTTTGGAAACATTTGCTGCAGTTGCTCGACGAAGAGCTAGTGGAAATGCAAGCAACATTAGTGCAGGTTCTTCAATTTTTTCTCGAGGTCCCAATGTCAGCAGTCTGGTGCGGCTAGCACTCTCTTCAAACTTTCCGGGTATGTCTTATTGTGAGATATTCTTAGTGGAGCAGACGTGTGTAAAAGTTAGCATTTTTTGACAAAAAAGAAAGCTTGCAATTTATCTCAGTTCTAATTTTTTCTTTATGAAATATTTAAGATCAAATAAAAAGAAACCCATTAATAAAATTAGCTTATTATGACTAGCAACTAATTTGTATATTTGTACTACCACTTTGATCAATAAGCATAGTTTTTGTCAATAACAAGTTGTTTTTGATCAGGTACAATGTCTGTAGAATCTCAACTTTTTACATTTGATTAATAAGTAAAACCAATTTTAGTCATACAACTTATAAGTGAGAATTATGAAAGTTTTCAAAAGGATCCTTACAGATCAGTTTTAAACAATACAGTTATCATTCCTACAAATTACAGTATTTTATGCAGTAAACGTTGACAGAATTATCATCACTAGAAATGTTGATAAAATTGAAGCTATACCTTGAGTTAGCCTTAGTGTGATAATTTGTTAATTTGTGCTTAATACACTCCAGTTGTAGGTATATGCAAGTTTATTAGCTGACCACATAATTACTCTCACATAATGATTTTGTTATTGCAGGCACGTATTTTACAATATATATTGGATAGCCACTGCACTATCTTGCTGACTCTCTGGTATTTATTCTGTTGCTCCACTTTTCTTTAAACCTTTCAATCATACACAATGGTGGTGAACTGTGTTGGGTACATTATTATATTAATACGTTTTTATTGTTAAAAGCATGGTTGCATAAGTGGCTGGAAATAGTATTAGTTGTAAAATTGGTGATAAATTGGAATTTTTGAGTGAAATAATTTTCAAAAATATGTGAATATACAAATAGAATACTGTTCAGTATCAGTTTCTGATGCACACAAAATATGAACTATCACACAGCTTTATGAATTTGAAAGAATGTAATTTAATGACAAGAGCAGGTCTTAGATTCAAAAGAACTTCCCAAAGAACTGTAAATAACACTATGATATCATGGCTTTTGTCATCATTTCAGTTAAAATATCTATACTTTTATGTCTGAAGTAAGGTCCAAACTGTTGAATTGTGTATTCTAGATTCTCCAAATTGTGGGATCATTTTTCTAAATGGAGTTATTTCATTTTGTTTTTCTGTGACTAAAGATGCTTGCTACATGCGGCCTTGGCTTAAGCTATTGTATGATTTGATTGTATAGAAGACTAGGGTATGTAGTTATTAAATATAATATTTAAGGTGTTACTGACTGAATTTTCTAAACCATTTTGAAAAAGATTTTTTCTCATTCTGAAGCTTTAAAATTGTAATTCTCAAAAAACAAAAAAATAACTTATTTAGTTTAAGAAAAGAAACTTTTTTTAGGGTAGGCTTTCATGTGAATCCTCTAAATTTTTTGTGACTCATACTTAAATAATCATGTTGCTAAACAAAAGTATCATCTCAACTGCCTAGAATAAAGAAAAAATTCAGTTTGGTTTAAGATCGTTGTCAACACATCTGTCAAGGAATTCTTACGTATTGTAATAAACATAATATTTTTAAATCTCTCCACATACTTAGCTGGCCATCAGCAGTAAACTAAAATGCACTGAACCTTAAAGTGATTTGTAAGCAGACTTTCATCCAGAGTAATTCTCCTTATTATTGACAAAATCATGAGTTCCGTTTAACAATTATAGTTATTTTACATAAAACGTATGGTAGATTATCAAATTCTTTAATTAACAGAATAACATCATAATTTTAGAAATGTCTTTTTGGACACTTGTTTCAAATCATAAATATTTAAATACAGTTAAAAACAACAGCCTCAATGAACATTATCTTTATTTGAGACTGATCTACAGTCTGTATGGTTGATGTGTTTTGACATTATGTAACACGTCATCTTCAGAAGTGTAGGTCACAAGACTATTCCACTATTTATAATTTTGTGTGATATCTTAATTTACGTGTTTTCACAGGATATCACATCATCCACAAAAATTTTGTTCTGCGAATCCCTCATTCTTTTTGATGCATTATTATTTTGCATTAATTTAATTATTTTCAATGCTTTTAAAATATTTCTGGTATTATCATTTTTAGCTTGAACTAACAGCATAATTTGTCCAACTGGATCATGTGTTGTGTTATTCGGACATATTTGGCTAATTGTGAAATATCTGTTGTTTTTTTATTTTGAACATTTTGCATATATTCATTCACTGTATTTTAGGTTCCTTTTAGCCAGATCTTTGTTTATGATTCCATGTAAACAAATTATTTTATAAATACCTGTTTTGTTTTTTCCATTGTTTTCAATCTGTCCTTAGTTTTATTTAATAATTAAGCTACAGAGTACAATTTGTCGAGACCTTTTTCTGTGAATGTCCAACCACATCATTAATCTTGTCATGAAAAAAGCTCGAACAATATTGGTTGTTTATTTTTTTGTATATGGAGCTACAAATTTATGTTCTGAACAAGAATTACATAATGAAATACTGTTGTTGAAACATGTAACAGCTGATGAATGTTTTTACCCTGATATCGCTGATAGAGCAGTTAAGAAGTTCACAAAACAGAAGTGTGATAACAGCAATTTGGTTAAAGTATTTTGAAAAACTAAAAAAGGGTTTAATTTTACCGTATATACCTGGTTTATCCTTGTTGGATATATAAGAATGTTTAGTTTAAGAGTTATCATTTAGTTTATTTAGTGATTCAATATTTAATGATTTTTTAGTTTACATTAACAAGAGTGTTAAAAGTTAATTATTTTAAAAATAGTAGTTATGACAAGTTTTTGTTACTTAACTATTTGAGTTGCATGTAGTGAATGTAGTTTAATTGTTGTACTAGGGTGTTGTAATATTGCTGCCATCATCTTACTTGAAGTTTATAAATTTTTCTCATTATGTTTAATGTTGTTACTAGAGGGCTAGACATTTCTAGATTTTTCTGATGCATGTTATAAATATGTACAGATACAGAGAGCAAGTAAGTTAGTGAAAGTGAAGTTAGACTTCATGACAGTAAGTTTATTCTTATTCTGTTTTATACCTTGACATTTATTGATATACAAATATCACGCATTCCAATTTTCTTTCATGCTTCTTTAATAAACATTACAATAACTTTAGAAAAATAATTATAAAAAAAAACTTCTTGGCTAAATGTCCAATTATCACATTTAACTAAATTATTAGTATGACAAGAATATCCTAAATATTGAACATGTTTAAATGTACCTACAGATTTATTGTAAAAACACTGCTGACAAGAATGATTTAAACATGTTCAATATTTAGGATATTCTTGTCAACTAATAAATTAGTTAAATGTGATAATTGGACATTTAGCCAAGAAGTTTTTTTTTATAATTATTTTTCTAAAGTTATTTTAATGTTTATTAAAGAAGCATGAAAGAACATGGGAATGCGTGATATTTGTATATCAATAAACGTCAAGGTATAAAACAGAATAAGAAAATGAAAAACAAAACTTCCAGTAATAGTATGTTAAATAAAATAAAGCTTTTGTAGAAATAAAAAATCTATAATTTTTGATCTGATGGTTTAAAGTTTTGTATATACCAGCACTGTGATCTGTTTTTAGTGTATTAACAGGAAACCCCAGGTGCCGAAAGGTATGTTGTCATATTTTAGAAAGGAACATTCTTCAAATAATTTTCTTCCCACTTTGCAGCCATGTGTATATACAAATTAAATATTTTTTAGTCTTTTACCTCAAGGGGGGGGAAAATAGTTATGAATCCATTAAAAAAAAACATTCACCACCACCACTTCTCTTCCTGTTCACAATCTCTTGTTTTGCATGTGATAGTAGTGTGCTGATGGTGTGTGGCCTGTTCTTGTTCTTAGAGGTGCTTGCTGATTTGTTGGGAGACTTGCCACTAGACACTGATTCACACCTCAGAAACCATGCACTTTCAGGTATGCCCTTTCCTTTCTTATTTAACAAACATCTTTTACTTTGCATGCATTTAATGGATCCTCATTATTTTAAGTTTCAAAGTCAAAATTTATCATGCCTTACAGATGCTTGGTGTTGATGATTTAGATTACTTAGAGTATAACATATGCAGAAAACTGTGTAAACTGAGTATTTTGTTTTAACACAGCTTGTTTTGGAGTGATAAAAGGCATTTTGATATTTATAGAATTTGCTGTAAGCAACCTTATGTTGTGCTATTGTATTTCATTTATGACTGCAACATGTTTTTCTGCATGGCTTTTTCATAAGTCTTTCATGACACCCAGTGATACATGTTCTCAAGTAAAGTATTAATTTCAAACAATCAAAATATACATTACAAATTATATTTTACATGTAGATGTGTGTCCCTTTGTTTTATCCTGCAACTTTAGATAAACTAATGGAAAGTTTTCTTATGGATGGTTCTGCAGAGGAAAAGATATGTTTACTTAGAATAACACACATTTTGTTAAAACTGAGAAAAATTATGTAGTAATTATTTCAAAAGGAAAACACAAAATATATTTTGATCTACAGTTAACTAATTCATATTTGTATGAGTTAAAGTTGACTTCGTAAAACAAAGTGTTACTTTACCTACATGTTAAGATTTGGAGTATGAAAGAACAAATTAATTGTTAGAACAAACTCACACAAAAAATGGTCAAAGTATATTGTTGAAAAATGTTTGATTTATAGGGAACAAAATATAAATAGTTCTGGAAAAACATTTCTCAAAAAAGGGTAAAAAAAAGTTTGAGTTACCTAACCATTCTATATGGTAGCATAGGTTAGAAACCTAAGCTTCCATTTCATAGTAGGTACTTTGTATAAATTTTAATTTTGAACTCTACACAACTACATGCCTTAGATAACATTAGAGCTGAGTGATTAGTGGAATTTGCTGATTGAATAATCTACAGGCTTGTTAATCGATTAACACACACCGTATACCAGCACATCTGTATAAGAATAAAAAAAAGGTGGCTGTAAGTTATATTCATAACTTATTTTATTTTTGCTGAATTTTGTTTTGCATAAACATGATTGGTGAATGAATCTTTATTGTTAACTATACATCACCACTATACAGTCACCATTATGTTTCTTTTCAAAGTATGTAGTAATCCTGCACTAATCTACTCTAAATATAATAACGGAGACATATTTAACTTTTATTATCACCATTCACCAATAAGATAAATATTGTTTTTATTTTTTAAAAACCACAATTGTGTGTTGCTTGAATAACATAAACATGATATTCAGTAAAGATTTCAGTCATTAGAATATTTTGCACTCACCTACTATACTTGCCATGTTGCCAGACAGTAAACTTAACTGATCTTATTTGTTAAACATAATAAAAAAACATGTTTACAAACATTACAACTTAATAAAACCATAGTATATCTATTGAAAAGCAAAATCACTATAATTTTAAACAATAAACTAGACATCAACTAGATTCCTTTATTAAACCTTAATAAGTCTCTAGTCATGTGACTTTTTTGTTTCATATTATGTATATCTTCCTGTGTCTAGGTAAACTACTTGTACCTCATGATCACAAAACCTTCTTCAAACTTTGTACATTTGTTACTTTGTTAAACTTCTAATGAAATTTTCTTTGTTACCCATTCAACCCATCTATAAAATGTATAAGCTTACCTTATCCCATTAGTGAACTACTTGAAAGAGCTCGAATTTTGGGATTCATTTTAAAACCATTACAACTTTTGTAAGTGATCCTGTGTGCTAACTTCTTAATCAGAATTTACTATTACACATAGCCTTAATTCTTTTCTCTGGTTTATCCAACTCCATTAGTGCTGCATATGGGTTGTTGTTGCTCTACAATTCTCTTCTTCATGGCATAAATGCTCTTCCATCTAGTCTTGCAATGGAGAATCAACTTGTGTTCTGGTAAACCCAGTTGTTTTTGCTAGTTTACCAGATAACATTTGGTGATAGCACTTTGGTAATGCTCGACCTACTTAAAACAGTGTGTGATCATTTGGTCCATTCCTGTTGTTAGTCCTTTCTTGATAACTGAGGTATTAACTTTTGATCAATGTTACTAACAGCTTTCACGCAGTTAGAAGCATTGTCTGACATAATTACTTCAACCTTATTCAAGATATTCCAACTTTCTAGGAACTTGAGTAACAGCCTGAGTTATAACTTCAGCATCGTGATGTGATAGAAGTTCAAGGTGTTGAAGAATATGGCTTTTCAAAAACCCTGTTGGTTTATGAAATGAACAGTCAAACTAAGATATTGGTCATTTGCTCTAGAGCAATCGTTTTCAAACTTTAGTAAACCAAAAGACACGTTTTCATTTAAAACTTTTTCATGAACTCCAAAACCTAGTGATGTTTTTTGTTTTGAAAAAAAAAATTTGGTATGAAAAGCTGTATTCCAAAATTAAATGTTGTAATTCTTATATATATTTAATTTTACAAAAAATATATTTTTTATTCTATAAATCATATGTTTATTAAATATTTTTATGAAATCATGGACACATTGCAAGGTTAATGAACCACATCACTTGTCTTAGAAAGCTGATCCATAAAAACCTTTGAATGCTGGTGTACAGTTTTTGGATAAGATTCCCATTTAATTCTTTCCTTCATGATGCTTTCTATTTCAGATCAAGAGATTCAAGCAACATTGCAAAGTCAGGCTTTTCCACAGCTCATAATGGATGCATACCCTTAGCTATGTAGTTTACTAATACCTCTGTTACCTTTTTCTACTTCATGTTTTCCTTAGGATACTTGGCTTTATGTAACTTTTTCAGTGATTGTTGTACAGATGTTGAACTTGCAGTGCTGTAACTAATATTGCTGGTACTTGATGATTGTAATGAAGATGGTGATTCAGTAAAAGCCATTGGACTTTTAACCATAGTGCTTTGACACATCTCCCTAAATTTAGCTCTGTGGAGAAGTTTTAAATGGTTTTGCTTGTGTGTAGTATTGTTGCTAAATTTCAGCACTGCTTCAAAATGTATGCACACATATTCATTATGATGGTCTTCCCAGTAATTGAAATGTTCCCATACAGCTGATTAATTTTTAAAAAGATTCAAATTTGCAGTGAAGTGAACACGTGATTTAAATTTTATGAGCAGATAGCCTGTGGATTGGATGTAGGTTTGAGAATATTTTTAGGCTATTAACTTTTAACTAATTTCCTGTACAGTCTTGTACTCTTTTCTCAACTGTGATTGATCATGCAGCACCCCTTACTGTACTAGCAAAAATTTATTACTCAGTAAACTAATTCATTTAAATATCATTGTTGTTAAAGAAAAGAATATATCATTGCTACAAAGAAATAGAATATCTGAATTTAATCCACTATTTATTAAATAAACTAATTCTTTGTTTAAACATAATTGTCCTTTTTGTGCAATGAAACTATAAAAGGTTCTTGTCAGTGTTGTTACAGTGTGATCATGCACAACTAAGTGAAAATAAATTCACTATAATCCTGAAAAACAGACATTACAACATTTATTATGTGGCAAGAAATTGAAGAAAACTTGTGATGATAGTGACACCAGATGCCCTGTTTGCAGATATTAAAATATTTCATATGTTGGAAATCAAAGTGTTATAAGAAATATGAAAAAAATAAATTAATACCAAAGAAATCTTGAATTACTGATGTTACAGGCTTTTGTTTTTTCAATCCATCATGAATAACACGTACTAACAATGAACAACTTAAACATAAAAACACCATGAGGATTTGTGTGAGGATTTGTTGATACAGAAGGAAGTTTAGAAAACATATTAAAATAATTAATTCAGTAGTCAAGCTAGCCTTTCAAATCGTGTGTTTTTTAACACGTTTTCTCGCAGTCTACATGTTCAACCATAACACCTACTTTTGTTTTTACATGTTATATCAATGTAGTATGTGCAGTGGGACCACATACTGATATGTTAATGGTAATTTATTTATTGTGAAGATATTTTCTCCTCCAGATAAATTGAAGATTCTGTTATTCCTTATTCTGAGTTGATCGAGGAGTCTAGTGTTTGTGTGCTTTTAGTCTGTATTGTTCCATGCTTTTCCTAATTTTCAGTATGTAGTTTCTAGCATGTAGTAATGTAATAGATGAAACTAAAACACGAATAGTTAATGCTTATTTGTAGCACAATTTTCCCATTTTCTTTTTATAATTGTTGGTATGACCCAGAAGCTCATTTTTATAGTGATGTAGATTAAGTGCTAAATTGCTATATCTTTAAGCAAGGTGTAAATTGTATATTTATGAGACAGGAGAGTGTGTTAAGAGATAAAAAGCAGATTTCAAGTTCACATTGAAAGCCTTGTATGTGTGAATTGTCCAATAGGAGTATAGATTAGTCAAAATATGACCAGAAGGTAAGATATACAGTTGAAGTATTTGATACAAAGATAACTGTATAATCTTCAGAAATGAAAACTGCTACTAAACACTTAAGAAGAAGGTATTATGTCATGGCAAAATGTATGTTTAATTTGAGTTATAAAAAATTAATAATAATGAACTTTGTTGCCTGGTTAATAATAAGTTATTAAATATACTTTATCTCAAAAATTTGATTAAGCAGGAGTAGGCAGAGGTTTCATAATTATATACAAGGTTATTATAAATAGTTTTGTAGTTCATTGCATCATATCTCCCAAACTGTATGGCATAGGAAGATGAAACTGCGAAAGAATGTTATGGTATCTTGCCGATGCAATTGTTGCTGGGGTGCTGCTGTGACCTAATGGTCTGATTAATCATGGCAACTGTTCAATATGTGCTTTTCCAGCATCCAGAATGTATTGCATCCAATGATAACAACTGCAACACATTTCTCATATGGTATGCTGGGCACTTCTCAGACAATTGTATCCTTGAGGTGCACTTGTGCTGGCTTGTGTTTTTATATATTCCCTTTATATTGAATGCAGTTTTCATTAATTGTAGTTGCTTGGTTACATAAGTATAAAGTTATGTAAATAGACAAATTTTGCTTCAGTTTTTTTGCTTTGTGCTGAATATGTCACTTATGAATTTACAGTTTATTTATAATTTGAAGAAATGAAAGTTGTGCTGTTCTTGATATGAAAACCAACATACACATATTTCCCTTTGCTAGTGTGTAGGACTTTTTTTAGAGTGATTAGTTTCTCCCCTTCATTTTGCTAATGACCAACACTACATGGTGATGAGTGAGATACACAGTGTTGTATATGAGCAAGTGTAGGTTGAATGTAATCAAAAGCATTAGAATTATGAGTTTTTAAATTTCCCACATATGAATAGGTATATTGTTACTCCTCAAACTAATACAAAAATGTGAACACTTTTTCATCTGTTTGCTAGTTTCAGAAAAGTGATGGAAAACAACCTCATAAAATGTGAACTCAAATAAACATAAAGTTAAATCTTACTTGAAAGGATTTATCACTCCAAAATTCAGTTGTGTTAACTTGGCACATTATGTGATATGGTATGCAATATAATTTTTGATGAAAAATCGTGAACATGATAAAATTGGTACAAACAGGAATTGACAGCTCATAAAATTGGTGCAAATACAATAGCCCAGAGATTTTCTATTAGTATTGGCACTTCAAGCATCACAAGTCATGGAATTCAACATACATATTGGTTTGGACTATTGTTTGTGTGACAGCCTGACTTTTGATTCTTGAGTCTGAACATACGAGTGAAAAGTGCTGCATGTCATTATGCTGTTGGAATCATTCATTTGAAGTAGTGCATTTTGAAATATAATATATGAATAGATCAATAATTTAAGACAAATTCATTCTATTTAGATTATCCAGAATATTTCAACATGTATAAATCATGGCCCATTTTGAATTGCTGTCACTGTTATGCATATGATTGATTCAATAAAACATGTTTATGCAAATCAAATTTTACCATTTTTACTACTACCAATTTTATGAATTAATGTTAGTGCTTTCTAGTCAGCAGAGGTGGAAAGTAAGTCAGTAATACATCAGTGATGGAGCTAAGATCATGTGATCTATTTTAAAGTCAAAAATAAACCTTCACTAATGTGGCATGCGTGTAGTGACAGAATAGAATCAAGGATCATTTGTACCAATAGTGAGTTAAACTTGAATGGATATTAATGGCTTGACTATTAAATTAATAAACTTAAAAACATTGACAACTTAAGATTTGTTAATTTATTTAGTATTTTTGTTATGGGAAAAGTAAGTACAGTTAATGATTACTTTGGCACCTTGGGTGGACGTTGATAGCTCCTGAGTTGTGAGCACAAAACTTTTAGTTGCATTGCGGCATGTAGTGTTTTTTGAAGGGTGGATTTTGTTTTTCTTTTATTGCAGGATTTTCATCTATTTCTGTCTCCCTTTTTAAGAACGTAAAAAAAGCTTCCAATTTTTCTTTTGTTACCATGTTGATCACATTGATTGATTTAACACTTGCATGTACATAAAAACAAAATAGGAGAGTACTTACAGTGTTCAGGATGTAATGGCTTCTGGAGCATTCATGTTACAAGTAGTTGCTGTTGATATACCAGACTAGAATTTTATTTATTTTGCAGACAAATAACAAAATTCTCCCCTGGAAGTATTTTTAGTAAGTATGAGGTGCATGTGAACGATTGTTCACCTCTCATGGCCAGCTCTTACTGTGTATTTTAAATTCAAAACACACTTGAGTTCCTTTCAGTGCAGGTATTTCAGAATTTTATAATGTTTGAAGAAAAACAAATGCATATAAAACAAATTAAAAGTATTTTGTGTGATCACCTTTGTTGCTGACATCAATTCCTGCAGTTGATGAAGAATGCTTTCTGCAGTCTCGTGGAGATACTCGGTGAGAATTAAATTCCAGGCACCTTGAAGTACTACCCAGAATTCCTCCTTTGATTTTGGCTGCCTCTGCATCTTTTCTCAATTAAGGTAGTCCCACACATACTCAACAATACTGAGGTCTTGACTTTGTGGAAGCCACATTTAGCATGTAATGGTTCTTTCTGCATCCTTTCTGTTAAAATAGTGATTTAGTGTTTGCTCTATGTTGGGGATCATGTTTCTATGTTAGAAAATGAAATTGCTCCCACAAAACTGGTTTCAAAAATCTGAAACTTTAACTCATCAGACCAAAATATTCTTCTCCACAAATGTTTGCCTAATTTTTCTGGTTTTGCAAACTTGGTCCTTTTTGAGAACAAAGGTTTTCTTGCCTCAGTGCACCTTTCTAGCTTTTCTTGATACAATTTACATCACATTATTGAAGGGAAGGGTCAGCTGTAGCACCAGTGGTTTGTTGGAGTTCTGCATTAAAGTAGCTGCTAGATTTAGGGCTGTTTCTGAGTGAATTAAGCCTAAAGTACTCATCTGGAAAGTGTTGGTTGTCTTCCAGGCCTGCTCTTGTCATCAGTGATTTCAATATATCTTTTGATTATCTTTTTGGACTCCAGTTTGTGATACTTTCATTTTTACATAAAATGTTCTTGCTTATTCTAGCCCTTTGTACTTCATTAGAAACTGTGCATCTTTGAGCCATATTTTGTGCTTGAAAGTTGAACATGTTAGAGTAACAAACTAAAGAAATTTTGTTTTTATTAGAAAAGCAAATAACAAGTGTAGTGGTCAAAGAAAAAAAAATGTGTGTTTAGTAGTTTTATAGCAGAAAATAACTAAATACATGGAGTGCAATTTGATGTTGGACATCAATATAATAGCCACAGCATTACAACACCTAAAAGTACATGCCTCAGATTTTCAGACTTCAAAAACATATCTGTTATCAGCCATGACATCCTTCTATCTCATTTTTTTTTAATTCATTTAAACCAGACACATGATTTGTAAATTATTAAAATAAATAAGGGTTAAAGGCATTACTATATTTCACTTGGATACCTTTTGCACAGGAGACAACCTTCTATGTCATTTTTTTAGAATTCATTTTAAACCAGACATGATTTGTGAGGCATTAAAATAAATAAGGGTTATAGGCATTACTATATTTCACCTTGGATACTTTGTACACAGGAGACATCCTTCTATGTCATTTTTTTAGAATTCATTTAAACCAGACACATGATTTGTGAGGTATTAAAATAAATAAGGGTAAAAGGCATTACTATATTTCATCTTGGATACCTTCTGTACAGGAGACTTAATTGTGTTTTGTAACAGTAGTGTACACTTCCCAGAACGTTAATAATTGTCCTGTATGTGGTAGGAGTATGCAAGTTGTGGTTATGTATATATAGCATGTAATTGTTAATCACTTCCACTCAGTAATATTATGTTCTTCCTTATGAACACATTTTATGTAAAATGCTATTGTGTTTTTATTGCACATGCACACAAACAGTTACCTTAAGAATACTTAAGTATGCCTTTTCAGTTATGTTTTTAAGGAAGATTCTGGCTGTGGTTACTGTATTTATATCATTTATGAAAGGATGTTTTAGCTGGTATTGTAATGCATATGCAGTATCTCAGTCACTCAAACTTGTGAGAGAGTATCAGCTTGATATATTGCCTTCCTTTGTTGCTGTTTAATGTGGGGATGTATTTGAACAAATCAGGCTATATTCAGAAAATATTAAAACAAGATAAACCACATTATTATCTATACTTCCCTAAAGTAAAGAACAGTTGTGTAGAGTTGCATACATAATAACAGTTGTCCTGATTGACTTGTTTATGTGATTTTTTTGGTAAGTCATGTCTGTTTTATCATCTCCAATATGTATGTCCTTTGTTCCAGAGACAGTCTATGCTACTTCAGAGTAACTGTTAAGTCTGAACAGTATTATATGTAGATGTATTTAAGTTTTATTTGTCCAATTAGAAAAAGGAAAAATTTAAGCTTTAGAATTGATTCAGCACCCAAAAGGATGAGGTTATTGTTTAAATTCATCTTCTCTGGTAAACTAAAACTTCTGTAGTGATATTATTTATTGGAATTATGAGAAACTTTAGGGGTTAAATTAACTTAATGAACTGCATTATTCAGGAGGGCTACTAAGTACAGCTCAGAGTTTTCCAAGTTTGACAACCACCACTACAGCATCCACCCTCTCAGGAAGTCAGACTGGAAGTGCCACTTCTGCAGCAACAGGGGCAAACTCCTTTGGCCAGGGGCTAACAATGAGCCTGACCTCTACTTCCAGTGAAAGTGAACAAGATTTCTTGGAAAGTTGCCGTGCTACTACGCTACTAGCAGATCTGGAAGATGAGGAAGAACTGCCTGATCCTGATGATGATGAAAATGAAGATGATGAAGAAAATGAAGATGACGATGATTATGAAGATGTTTTGGTGAGTGCTTAAAGTCCATCCACCAAGCTTTTGAATTTCAGAAAATGAAAAACTAATTTTACCTCTTCATTTTTGTATAGATAATTTCTACCTTTGTGCTCAGTCTGTGAAAATCTGTTTCCTATTTACTAGTAATTAATTTAGAAATTAATTCATAATTGAACAGTAAGGAATGTATTATTTATTGCTCCATACATTTAGACAAACTGAAAAGTACTTCATGATGATCAGAAACCCACTTGAAGTAAAAATGTATAGTAGAGATGGCTGTTATGGGTATTAACAACTTTACTTAAAATAAAGTACAAGAACAATGTTTCAACCTTCTTAAGTCATCTTCAGGTTAACAAAGACAGTTTGAAACTGACTGTTACTGGGCAAATGTTTTGGGGAAGAGAGTATAAACGGGTATACGAGATTGTAGGGGCTTAGCAATTAGATGTTAATTGATTAATTAATATAGGTATAAAGGTGTTCCTTTATTTTGGTTTGAATCTGGTTTTAATTTTTTGGCTTGTTTCTCCGATATAGAAGTAATGGCAGATGTTGCATTGTATTTTATAAATAATATTGGTGTTTTGTTTGTCAGCGTAGTTTTTATATAGTATGGATTTGAGTTCTGTATCTGGTTTTTGAATGAATTTAGTGTTTATTGGAATGTAATGTTTTGTTGTAGTTTTTTCCAAATGTTGGCTATTTTGTTGCTAATATCGGGAATATACAGTATGCAACAGTGCAGGGTTTTATATTATGTGGATTGTTCTCTACTTTCAGTGTTTTTTTTATTTATGCATACTTTCAGCAATATGTACATTCCAGAAGGTGTGTTAAGTAGATAAAGTGCTTTTGTTTGTCACACAGACACATCAAGTAATTGTACTTATGACATTATAATGAAACAGCTTTTTAATATGGAACAGGAAGACACTGATATAAAGACAGAATAAAATAAACTGTAATCACAAAAGGATAAGCAGATGTCAAATTTTGTAATTAGTTGGGAAGTTTGACACTAAGTTTAACATCACTTAATGAAATTCTTTATAACAGGTATCTATACTGTTAACTTAGAGAAGTTCTTGGTGTCTGCTAAACCAACTTGAATATTATTGTGATTTACTTCTTGATGTTTTTTTGGTGTCTTTTGATATTTTGAAAAACTTTCAAATTGGTCAGAATCTGATTCTTGCAAAAAATGTGGCAAAATGATGTTCTTTAAGGTTATTTTTTGTTTTATTTTTTCTTATTCATTATTCAGAGAGTGTCTGAATTTTGAAAGTTTCCCTGATCTTTGAAGTTTACATAGTGTTGTTAGAGTATGTGGTTTGAAAGGTTTTTGCTTTGTTTCATGTCTTGGGTTCTAAAATGTAGTTAAATCTTCAACAGTTTCTTGTATCTATGTGAAAGGTTTAGTTTTATTTAAAGCATGCTGTTAGAATCAGTTTGTTCAGCATGTCCTTTTAGGAGTCAAATGTAACCAATATTTATAAACATCATAGAGAAGATATGTTTTATTATCAATGTATTCTTGATTTTTGGTGTTCCTACCTTATTTTTTAGACATTTTCTGTCTTTGTGGATTGAAGATGGTTTGAACAGTGACAAAGGTTATCATCAGTAACTTTTCTTTAGAAGTTCATAATTGACTAGTTAAGAATGTGTTACTTACTGATTTTAAGAAGCCCACATATTTCAAGTTGTAGTGTAATAAATGCTTTTGTGTATTTTTTAAACTGAATTTTGAAAGTAATGTGTTTACTTTATAAAATACTTCTGACTAAAGCAAACTACCTTTTTTTTAATATGTAGATCAAAATAAGAAATTAAAACTTGGTAAACACCTAACATTTGAATTGTTTTTTTTAAATATTGCTTGAGCACTGCCTACATTTTATATACTTTCACTATCCCTTTTTTTCTATCATTATCTGAAATGACTAACAAGGTAGGATATTATTTTACCTCGTGTGATTCCTGGAAGTAATTCTAGTTGCTGTTAAAGATGGCATTATATTGTAAAACTGCTGAAAGTTTAAAGTGAACTTTCTTGGCATAGTTCATTCATTGAACAGAGATAAAAAATCTGGAAATCCACCCAATTTGAAACTCATTATAAGAATTTATTAAGTAGTACTGATATTATATTAAATATATAATAGAAATCATTATGAGTCACACACCTAATATCAATTTACTGTGTTGAAACTATAATATTTTTGATGTTTTTTTCCATTTTGAATGTGTGTGTGTGTTTTTTTTAAAGTTGGATAAATTGTTATATCACCCTTATACATGTCATCCATTGTAATTATGAGTCACACACCTAATATAGATTTACTGTGTTGAAACTATAATATTTTTGATGTTTTTTCCATTTTGAATGTGTGTGTGTTTTTTTAAAGTTGGATAAATTGTTATATCACCCTTATACATGTCATCCATTGTAATTATGAGTCACACACCTAATATAGATTTACTGTGTTGAAACTATAATATTTTGATGTTTTTTCACATTTTTTTCAACATTTGTTGTTTTTTTTAAGTTTGATATATTGTTGTATCACCCTTGTACATGTCGTCCATTGTTTCACCTTCTTTTTTTTTAATTATTTGAGCCAATATTGGTTCACCTACACGGTGATGTATTTTAAAAAAATACAGTGATATAAAATTTCTATGTAAACCAATTAATATGAATGATTGCATTCAATTTATATTTGTTTCATTCCACATTAAGAAAACACCAAGAAATTAAGTTTTATTTTTTTATTTCTTCAATAAATTATTATAAAAATTAAGTACCAGATTTACTCGGCACTAGTGTTTAGAGAACGTTATGATTTTATTCAAGACCTCAAAAGTACCATGTAAAAGTTTCTTTTCAATTTTTGAGTGGCTGAAAATTTTAGCCCAAGAAGCACAACTGTACTAAATTAAGATATTAACACACACACACACACACACACACACACACACACACACACACACACACACACACA
>NW_013666184.1:93978-109685 GCF_000517525.1 Limulus polyphemus | reverse complement strand
CACACACACACACACACACACACACACACACACACACACACACACACACACACACAGTATGAACAAAATTATCCATTTTATGATGCTAAGAAAGTAATTTATTTCTGTTGGTTTGCTGGATAAGTAGTCTCGTGGTTACTTAAGAGAGACTGAAGCAAATGCACTTAATATGAAAATATAGAAAATTGACACATGAATGTCTGAATTTTACAGTTTTTTGTCTATCTTCGTGGCTCTGTCAGTGCTTTTAAAAGCTATTCTGAGCAAGGCTTAAGCTAAAAATATTGATTTTGGCATTAAAGGGGTAAAAACACTAATGCTTTTGTGTATTTTCCATGAGGGTTTTATTTTTTGTGACTTAAATTATCCTTTTCTTAAATCAACTGACCTCAGACTTTGGACTAGCATTCTTTTATAAGGCATGAGATTGGTTTGTTTGGAAAATATTTACATTTTTACTTAGTACAACTTTGACCATTTATTTACCTATAATTTTTACAATTTCTGTTTGAGATTCAAGTTTTTGCCAATACTAGGAAAAAAAAAACAAAACCTATCAGTTCTAGTTTTTATGAGGTAAACCACACTATCCATATCTGCTAGATTGGGGTAATAGTCAGCTTTTTTCAGTAAATTTCTTTTGTTTTTGTGTTATCTTGATATAGTTTAGTTCTCATTTATAGTACAAAGTGATTGAATAAAGAGTAAATTAAATTGTGAAGTAATTTACTGATATTCATGCATCATGTATATGATAGTTTTTTTCTTCAATAAATTGGTTTTTGTTTTTGTATTATTTTGATATAGTTTAGCTCTCATTTATTGTAGCAAGTAATTGAATAAAGAGTAAATTAAATCATAAAGTTATTGAAACTCATAATTTTGCATCATGTATGTGAATTACTATATAACCTTTGTTTTAGCCTTGATATTACCATGTTTATTAAAAATTAGTTTCATACCACTGTGAAGAAAGAGTATTCCACTTCAAACTTCATAAAATTTACTAGTGTCGGATAAAAAATGAATATTAAAACATGTCCTTTTTATATTTGAAAATAAGCCTGGAACTCAGAGTTAATGTATAAAAAATGAAATTAAGGATATATATCAATATATATTTGTTTTTAGGAGGTTGAAGGTTATGAGTTCAGGAATGGAAAAAGAAGAAGTTGGGATGATGAATTTGTTTTAAAACGCCAATTCTCAGCTTTAATTCCAGCATTTGACCCTCGTCCTGGTCGCACAAATATTAACCAAACAACTGATCTTGAAATTCCCCCACCTGGTGAGTTTATGATATAACAACAATTCCTTTGGTTTTTGAAATTTACCATGGGTGTTAGTGATTTAGCATTTGATGTATTTGGATTTGTTAGTTTCTTTTCTCAAGTTAAATTTTCAATAACAAAAGAAATGTGTTAATTGTTTTTGTAACATTTGTATATAAATTATTCAGGATATGGAAATGTTTTCTCTAGTGGTTTCTTATTATTAAAAAATATAGTTTTATGCAGTTTAGTCTTAGTTTTTGGTTGTGTATGTTAAAGAATGCTCTTCTAAGTTCTTATTTTGTGATGAAATATTTAGGGTTTCTTTCAGAGTAAAGAAAAAGTGTTAACTACACATAAATGATAAAACTTTGTACTTGACTACTTAATTTTAATTTAATTGTTCTTTAACATCTTAGAGTTCCAAAAACATATTTATTTGGTAGAGGATTCTCTTGACATGGAAAGTTAAATCACATGCTGCATAAAATAAAGGATAATAGAAAGTTTTATTATTATATTTGTATGTTAGTCATATGGCCTAAAATTAAATGGTTGATATATAATGTATTCCAACAGTTGCTATTCTGAAGTGAATCACAAAGTTTAAAATGTTCATTTTGCACATTACACAAGCTATATATTGTATGTGCAGGTGATATGAACATCATACTGTAAAATGTCTTTATAGTACTACTGCCATGATAAGAGTTAAGGTGAATTTTTTTACTGTTTGTACAGAATTCTTAGTATTGCTCTTTTTATACATTTTAACTTTTGAAACATTTTTCATATGTAATAAAAACTTCATGAGGGATTTATGTTGATAATTAAAAAATGATACTAAATTGTATAATTTTTTTTTCTTCAGGTGTGGAAGAAAGACGAAATGAAGACTTGAAAGAAATGTCGCCACAGCCATATTTAACCCTCACGTTAAAAGGTCCTAACCTTCCTGGGGTAGGTAGCTTGTTTTTTACAGAAAGAAACTGACAAAAAGAACTTGGTTAGACTGAGACATTAGAGCTATCATAAGTATGAATACTCATAATGATAAAATATATTTGTTAAAACTCACAACTTCAGTTGACCAGTCTCATTAGTAAGATATCCTGTACTGTCATACTGAATCAAAGAATAAGAAAACTATCAGCTGTGAAATTTATTTCATTTTTTAAAGTTCTTATTGGGTAGTATTTTTTGTTTAAAAATCTTTTTTAGTAAAACCTGTACTTGCAGTGAACGATTTATGCTTTTAGTTGTTGGATTAATTATGTTGTCCTGGAACTTTTTAATTTATTTACTATTTTTTGATGTATCATTGTTTGAAGGTAATGCATCATGAACCACTCACTTCTTTCCCTAGTCCTTTTTTGAGGTTGGCACATAGTGATTAATAGGGTATAAAGAAAGCCTTTTTCTGTCAAGAAGCCTGGCAGAAGATTTTATGCCAATCAGCCTTCCTTATAATTGGTAACAAGGTATCTCCGTGTTGTTTCTACTGTCAAGTAATGGAGGATGGTGAAGCATCTTCTCTGCTTGGGTGAAGTATCTTCTCTGCTTGATGATCTGTCAACCTATCCAATATATCTGGCACTTTTTGATGTGGCATATTAAAGTAGGATAGGCTTGCTTAACAGGAAATTCAACAATATATTTATTACAAAGTAGTACTGAATAACAAATTATGAGAAAGAAAGAGACTGGACACAAAGTACTACAGAAAATTGAGCAGTCTTTATTCAAATCAGAGCAAAGGGTCACTTTTTATCACTTTTCCATCAGCTCTGAGCAACCTCAGTAGTATAACTCTTGCATTTTGGTGACTCACCACTTCCCCAAAGTTTACCTACTTTGTCATTTGGTGCTTGCTGTCTCATTTACCAGTGAGATAGCTCCTGTTGACAGAGGAGATCCACTAATGGCACCTCCATTCTCTTCTTGCTGGTTTTTTTTTTTTTTACCAGTGTTGGAATTTTGTTACTCTGACTGACAATGGTCTGGGAGTACTTCACAGACCACCTTGTCTGGTCTCAAACTTGCCAGATGCAACACCGCAGTTATGATCTTCAGTCTTCCTTGCTTCCTTTGCTCTGAGGTCAATTCTCAAAGGAAGAGTATGGAAAGCTATTCTGGGTGCACCAGACATTGGGGGTTGTAATGAAATAGAAATCATTGACCTTCACAGTATTGATGAAAGTCCTAAGTCCAGGAAAGTCTCTCAGTTTACCACCTCCTTACAGTAACTGGCTCTTTCTCTTGGTTGTTAATCCTTGTCAAAAATGCCATTTCCATAACTTAAATCATACAAGAGTAGTTTTGTACTTATAATTACATTTCAACTCAGACTAACTCATGTTATTAAAATTAAGCACTAGATCTATAAGTAACACTGTATTTATGCCTATATCGTAACACATGGTAACACTGTAAGTAACAAAAAATGAAATTAAAACTAACTCTTTACTTGAAATCCTTACTTACAACTTGTACTGAACCTACAAAGTTGGTAAATCTGCAGTGAACTTAAACTAAACACATTACACATTTTTACATATATTTAGTGCTGGGCATGTTATTAAAAGAATACGAGCTCACTGCTTGCTCTTTGTTTCTTCAGAAAAAAAATATATTATGTCCTTACATGTTAGTTGATGTTAAAAAAAAAGGAAAAACAATATATTACTCTTTTAGTTTTACTTGTTATATTTCTTTCTTTTATCTTGTCCTACAAAATAAATGTTGTGGCTGTTCCACACATCTGGAAATTAATTGTTAAATTAATTTGTTGGATGAAGTTGCATTGAGGATATTTTGTAACACGATTATATCTAGATTTATAATAAAGTATTAAAGTCATTTCTTTGAGGATACCTTTTTTTTAGATTCCAGAAAGAGAAGTGGAATTAGCTAATCCTGAATGGACCATATTCCGTGCTGTTCAACATTTAATGCAGTCATCTGAGTTTGGAAGCAAGCAGGACAAGATTCGTCGTGTTTGGGAACCAACATACATGTGAGTTTACACATTTATATAAGTAGTTTCAAATATACCAGCAAATTAACTGGAGTTTTTCACACTTAAGAGTCAATGGAAAAAACACAAAATAGAATTGGTTTTCTAAAACCATGTTTTGTGTTCAGGCTATATTACCACTTTTGAGATTGTCTTTCTAAACATTTTTATCCATGCTCAAGCTTCATGTGTTGATAAGTCTGTGTTATTTACCTTATCAAGTGAAATTCTTGTATTTGCAATTTCACTAGAGATTTTATCTGTCAATTATGTATAGATTTTGTGTAGCACAGTTTATAAAGTAATTTATTTTAATAAATATTGACTTTGTAATTTAAATTTGTGCCTAAAAAGATGTAACTGTAAAGGATAATCACTGTTTTTTGTTCTGAATTTTATTCTGTTACAAAACGTGATACATATATCCTTAGGCTTTAAAGTCTGATTGGAAGAAAAATGTATGTATATTTATCAATATTGTGCTTAGTTTAAATATTACAGTCATGATTTTGAAGTTAATTTGGGTTTATGGAAATGATTTTCACCAGAAGAACTCACAAAAACTGTATTGAAATTATGAAATTAAGTTAGAGATAAACTAGTTTACCCAGCTTGTTTTCCATCCAAAATTCAGTTTTAAAGAATGAGAAATATATTTGTTGGATTGGTAGTAATAGAACAGGCACAGATATTTGTTATAGATACAGTGAAATCCTCAAGTTTGTGCAATTTTAAATGCTGATTACCCATAGTACTATATATTCGGAGTGTTTCTTTTGAAGAGAGGTTTAATGTTTTGTACACTAAAGAGGGAAATAGTTTTAACAAAACAATTAAATTTTAGAAAATTTTCTAAGACTAGTGTGTCCAGAAACTACCTTTTATTTCAAAACACATTTGGCTTACCAACAATAATAAATGTTGTCAAGTTGATAGGTGCACAACAAAAGCTTATAAATGTCATTATCAAATAAAAATGTTCTCCACTTCTTATACATTCAGCTAGTAGCAAGATTGTACTTCTTGCCACATGTACAGTAGTGTAGTTAGTGTTACTGTCAGGCCTTAAATGAACGTCTAGTAGCAAGGTGATACATTTTTCCACATGTACTGCTGTTTAGTTAGTGTTATGTGTACATTCAGAAAAGTGTTTTTACTTCACATAGGTGGATTTAGTTTAATTTCATCTCATTTCTCAGCATAATAGAATAATTATCTATTGAGACTTGACTTTCAGCTATTTATGGTGCATTATTTATCACATTTAACGGAAGTAAAAGCAGTAAACGCAAAAATTTTCCAGTTACTCATTCAAGTGATATTGGTTTATTTAATACTTATAAACATATGTAAAAATAATTATCTATTGCTCCTAAATTTAAAATATGTGATCTAGAAAGAAACTGCTGATTAAGTTGTTAACATAGGAACGTGAAAATGCTTATTGCATACAATCATTTTTATAAGATATATGTATTGTGGTGATGTTTTTTTTTATTATATGTGATGAGGTTTAAATCTGACCAAGTAAGCAATAAAGAAGAGACAAATTTAGGCTGGCTGAAAGATTTAGTGTATGATGGGATGAATAAAAGAAACAGATTTGTGTTATCATTATCCAATATATGGAGTCTATTCTTAAAGCAGCTGTATGTAACTGGGATTGTAACACCACTCTTGCAATTTACCAAATCAGTATGATAAAACTCAAAAGACTGTTTGAGACATTATGATGTCTGTTTGCCCATATTAGTTGGTTTATGAGAAATGAAATTATTTCTCTGAACACTTATGGAGATATTATAAACAACACTTGGGTTACACAGAGTTTTGGTCAAGTAAAAGTGACTAAAGAAACACTAACTTACAAACATCTTGTTGGGTCTGAAATACATAAAGGTAATATGAATATAATTTAAAGATGGATAATAATTGGTTTGTAAATATAGTACTTTTTCCAAGTGTACTGAGATTTGCCTCATCTTGAAGTTTGGTTTTACTAAACTTAAGAAATTGTTTGACTGATTTATTAGTATTTCATTTCATATAGAACCATTTCATTTTCAAAGAAAGAGAAACTAAATTTTATGAAGAAGATTATTTTAGTTTCCTTGTGTTTTATTGTTATCTTGAACAGCAATACAGCCGTACCTAATACACACTTGTTCTGCTAGTTCTTCATATGCATTGTTAGTTTTTTCATCATATTGATTGCAACTTGACTCTAAATATGGGGAAACTAACTAATATTGCAATCATACTTTGCACCAACAAATATAAAGATTGCTTTTTTTTTCCATCTAACATTTTCATTAAACTAGGTAATGTTCATTGCAAGTATAAAGTAAAAATTCTCTAATAGTAAACACAATAGTCAATTTCAGTACTGTGTATTTGTAATACCGAAATTTTTTTAAATAAGGCTGGTTTGCATCCTTTATTTAAAAGTATACCATATCATATGAAATTCTGTTAACTCAAAAGCTCAAGAATATGGAAAAAAATCAAACTTTATAGTAGGCTTTTTCATGAAGCTCTTTTATTTTCATTTAATCATGCTTCATTCAAGGTATAAGTCTTAAAAAAAAACATAATTTAATGTAACAAAAAGTGTTGTGAAAAAACATATTTTTTCACTGTGATGTTTTTTCTCTTAGAATTGTTTATCGCCAAGCAACCACTGATGAAAATAAAGTTAATAAGGTATGTATTTCCTTGTTTCCTTAGTATCAGCATTCCAACTCATAATATCTTGAAGGGTATCATTTATTTAAAGTGATTTTGTTCCATGGTTCACCTGTACTGTAAAGTAGCTGCATTGTACATTTTGCTGAAATTATATGCCAATACTTATGATAGAAGATTAAACAGATTAATATAAATGTTGATTGTAGTGCTACATCTATAAATTTAGTATATCATTGAAACCAGTTGATTAACCTTATGACTACCATGTCATACACTCTCTATGACTTAATGTTGCTATCATTATATTTCGTGTCAAATATAAAACTATGGATGAAATTTGACAAGAACCATCCTAAAACGTATGTAGTTTCAGAAAAAATATTTAATTTTGATTTTTTCTACTATTTCTAATAATTTGTTATTTAATGTAGTTATCTGCACACAGATTCTGAACAGTTCACCTGCAAGGTGATTTTCATTTTGAATATAAAAATACTATTTATTATGTTACAGTTTTCACAATTCATTGTTATAATCTCTAAAACCTCCTAAATGGATATCAAGTTTTTGTTAAGGTAAATATTTGTATTTTATTTTCCATGTTCTCTACTATATCACTAACTCTAGCTATTATCATCAACATACAATGCAATGAAATGTTTAAAATTAAGAAAGAAAATATACTTACCATCATAGAATAGCCTTAAAATATCTTCTTTGGGTTGTGTGCATAATTTCACATCTTTACCTTTTCACTAATTGCTTAATTTTAATGCTTTATTTTCCTTTCGTGTTCTTTATCATTGATTATTTATGTCAACACATGGCATTGGGTACCAGTGGGTGATAGAATGGTATGAACGGCAGAGATACTTTAGACTCCGGCAAAATCTTTTTATACTGCCTGGTAGTGTATTTTATAAAAATTATTAAACATTTCAAATATGAATTTTAAAATACAAATATAACATAATTAACTAAAATATAAAAGTAAAACCTAAATGCAATTTAACTGTGAATCAAACTAATATGTATAAGGTGATAAAAAAAAAAATAGTCAAGTGCTAGATACACGGATCTTGAAAATGAATATGTGGCAATTAGCTTGTTGTTTCAAGAATAATTTATGGCCTACGTTTCCCTTTAGCCTGGAGAAATTAAGCGAGAAGTCTGCTCTTTCTCTTGGTTATAAACATGCCATTCAAGTCTAGAAATGACTGTTGCTTGGCAACTGATTACTTTGGAATCTTGGGGTGGCATTTACCAGATAAGAGCAAATGATAATATAGTTTTTGGAATGATGCCTCTGTAAAATGAATGTAATGTTTAGACTTAATCTAGTATTTGTAAAAGCTTGTCTAGACTGTCATAGAGGTACTAAGACAAATCTGAACAGAAACATAAGCAACCAAATCTAAGATATTTCAGCTACACATACATCACATGACAACTACTGATGTTTTAATTGTTTGTTTCAGAGGTTTCTTTTGAAATAAAGGACTAATAACTTGGATAATATAAAACTTTGAACTATAGAGCACTTGATAATGTTAAGTTCATTAAACTAAATTGATAATAAAGTGCTTTAATTGAATTTTGAATTCAACTTAGTAACATTGTGACATGTGCAGAAAGGAATTTAAAGAGTGCACTGGTAGCTATAGGGTTAAGATGTTGTTAAAAGTTTGCTTTTAATGCTGTATTATCCTGGTTAGTACCATTGCATATAGTTGTTACTTGGACTGTTCATGCAAATACATCAAAAGTGTATCTGGCACATTAATTACTATATTAATCTTTTCATGACTAGTACACTGAATTCTTGCTATGTGAAAATATTCAGGCTTCTTGCCTGAAGCATTATACTTTCTGAAATTCTCAGAAGTGTAGAAATCTCTGAAAAGATATTCAAGCTTATTTTTACGAAAAGAGTGAAACCAATCAATTTATTACTAGCCTCTTCATAGGCCAGGACTAACCTTGTCACAGCACTCAATGAATTTTAAGTTCTTAAATTTAAAATGGTGCTAAGCCATCTTTGTGGAGAGCAGTTAAATGTTGGCTTAAATCTGCTCTGTTTATTAAGTTCTTCAGTGGTAAAAAAAAATTATATATATTTACATGCACACACACACACGTATACATACATAAATATATTTCAATAATGGTATAGTTAATGGAAGTTTTTAATTTTGATAAAATATGTATGTGTGTGTGTGTGTGTGTGCATGGTTTTGATAAAATATGTACACAATAATTATTAAATGGGAAGAAAAGCTAAATTGAATATATGTTTGACACCATGTTGCATTATGTGGTATTGGTGAACAATATCCTGAACCACAGAAATATCTGTGGCCAAAGACTAAGTTAATTAACACTATGGCTTCAGGCTACTTTCTCAATGAGAAGGTAACGTTGTTCTCATCATATTTTGTTACAAAAATAAAACTAGTGGGTGAAATTATTTAAAATCTAGTTTCAGAAAAATAAAATATTTAATTTTTAATTTGTTTCACTATTTCTAATAAAAATTTATTTTATTTAGTTATTTGCACTTGAACTCTCAATAGTTCACCTGCAAGGTGAATTTATATGAAATATAAAAATACTATTTTTAATCTTACAGTTTTTACATTTCATTTGAATGATCTCTAGAACCTCGTAAATGAATATCGCCCCCCAGTAGCACAGCGGTATGTCTGCGGACTTACAATGCTAGAAACCGGGTTTTGATACCCGTGGTGGGCAGAGCACAGATAGCCCATTGTGTAGCTTTGTGCTTAACTAGAAACATAAAAACAAATTATCTTTCACCTGTCATACATTTTCTTGGAATACCAAAGGTTTTAATCTTTCCTTTAAAGATGCTAATAAAATTTGACAGGTTATTTATGTATATTAAAAGGAAACGTAACAACTTTATAATAAATTATACCGAAATTAACCGCATACTTATTAACTTCAACATAAAAGAACAGTTTCTTTATTAATTTTAACAACAACGAAAAACTTTGATCAACTCTAACAAGTAAGATTATTTGTCAATTAAGTATGTTTTTTAGCAAAGCCACATCGAACTATCTCCTGTGTCCACCAAGGGGAATCGAATCCCTGATTATAGCATTATAAATCCGTAGACTTACCGCTGTTCCACTGGGGGACTTGTCAATCTTAACATAGCAAAAGAGCAATTTTATCATTTTTAACGAAACAAAACATTTATACTTAGTTATCGTATTTGTATCATAAAACAAATCTATCTTAGATCTAACGATAAGCTCATGTGACGGTATTAAACGTTTTACAACGTTATCTTTTTGTTGATTAACAGAACCTACAACTGCTTAGCTTTAAAAAAACTCACAACTTCAAAGTATTTTGTACTTACTTCTATCAAAATGAATCATTCTGGGATTGAACAATTTAAGAATAACATTAATAAGGATCAATCGAAAATTAAAGAAGATTTATATATATTATATTCTATGGCCCAATTTGAATACTAGTACAAAAATAAATCTATTATTATTAAATCTGAGACTGAGATTTTCTTTGTGCACATGTGTTGTCTTTGTCGCAGTTAATCGCAGTAAAATTGTTTTCTTTTTTTTTTATTTACACAATGTTCTACCTGTGTCCTTCGCGTATTCAAACCTGCATTTCATTGCTGTAAACCCTGAGCCAACGAGGGATTTGCTGTAAAACATCTTCTATAGACATATTAATAATAGCTTTCAGTCCAGAAGAGTCAGCACATTGTGTTTCGATAGTCTCTATTGAAATTAAAATCAAGTGACAAAAATTTTTAATCATTGAATTTGAACATTTGTTTTTGTTGTGTTTTTTGTTATTAGAGAAATGTGTACACAATTTTGTCTTAATTTAGTCTTCTTTTCTTTTTGGCCATTTTATTTAGTGTTTGTGTCCATTATGATCAACTATTAATTTTACAAAGCACATTGATGTAGATGTACTTATATATACAATGATGAATTGTTTTTTATTTGGTTATATTTGCATTTGTTTGTATTTAAGCGCAAGTGTAAACAATGGGCTATCTGCGCTTTCCCCACCACTTGTATCGTTTTAGTGTTATAATTCAGTGCAGGATTGCCAGATTTCGCTAAAAACAAGCCCAAACCAATCACTCGTTAAACAATCAATTTTAAGCAATGCAGTTTTGTTAGAAAGTCATAAGAACACACAATAGCAGCAAATATTAAAATGACTTTAAAAAAATCCCAAATCCACAAGAAAAACCGCGTACTTGGCAATACTAGCCCATAAACGTATCGTTGAGCCACCAGGTAAGGTTGTATTTTAAAACAAACAGTGGTTCAGTTACTAAAATATATAAATCTGAATTCGATATTAATTTCGATACTATGTGCTGATTTTAACACCTTCTAATTATACGCAAATCACAAACAGCAGTTTACTTTAACCAGCTTATTTTATATGTCTAACTATCTGTTTATCTAGTAGGACATAAGCAGCACGGCAGTTTGAGGGTTAGTTGTGTGTAATGATTTCTTTAAATGAGCATTTTATTTCTAAGTTAGCCTTAAGAAATACGTTGAAAATTCAGTTTCAATATTATTTTTGTTTCAAATAATTATAATAATCTAGAGTAATTTGTTATTGCATCTCGAACATATTCCACTAATCGGTGGATCAGCGGAATGTCTGAGGGTTTATAACGCTAAAAATCAGGTTTCGATACTTTCTGGGAGAGCACATATAGCCCATTGTCTAGTTTTGTGTTTAACAGCAAATAAACAAACCAAGAACAGAAAAAAAAGAGGTCAAAACCATGGTTTTCATATCAACAATAAATACACATAACAACGCATTTCCTTAAAATAAACGCATTTGTTTGATTATTCAAGTTTTCAAATTTAAGAAACTTCATTTTAACAAGTAGTATTGTTTTGGTTATAAAATATTCCTACAAGTTGATATAAATGCCGGTGATTTTCGACAAGGTTGAAATTTTCCTAAGAAACTGCATTGAAAAGAAAAGAGTGTTTATGTTATCAACAGCTCCAAACTCTTTAAACCATGTTTATGTTGATGGAAAAATAGCCACAAATATAACCACAAGTGTTCAAAATATCTGGTTGCTAGGTTTGAAAACTTTGAATATTTAGTTTTAATACAATTTTTGAAGCAGTATATAAATGAATCTTAGAGTTTATAGAATAGCATTCATGGCATAAGCCAAACATTTTACAAACAGCTTAACCCAATACTCGTTTTTTTTATGTTGTCTATTAATAGACGAAACACGTTAGTAATTTTGTTTTTAAGGTGTTATCAACAATTAACATTTTGTCAAACATAAACTTCCCAACGTTACAACAGATAGTTGAAATAACTGAATTTAAAGTCAAGTAAATATAGAATATTTTTAATCTAAGAAGAAAAGTGCATTTTTTGTCTCTTTGTTTTTCTTAAGTGTTTATCTAGATACAAAAGTGTAAGTTTTTGACATATGTTCTTTCCTGGGTTACTTGTCATTTACAGAAATCTCTCTTTGAGCTGCACGTACAAGATAAACCTTTTAAGCTTTTTTTCAAGGTATCACTGTGACAGAGAAGGATTTGATCGGTTCCACTTTTGTCACAAGGACATATGACTGATACTATCAATCACTAAAAGGCTCATACATTTAGAAAAAGATCACTGCCACAAAGCTGCCATTATCCACTTATATTTCGTTAAAAGAAACGAAATTGAACTATTACATGAATCCGTATTAAGTAAGATCCAAAGACATCACAAATGGTAAGAAGTTTAATGCCCTCCCACTTATTTTACCGATCATGTAGCAAGGTTAACAGAGAACTGTATAACAATATGGACGTTACAAATGATTATTATTTTATTATACCTCATACAAATGTCATAAAGACAAATCAACCGTTGATTAAGTCCACTAAACGTCTATTAATTAAGTCATTGTCCAAATTTAATGCAAGTTTATAAGACTTGCCTTAAAATTGTTTACAAAGTATTACTTGTTTGGTTGAAGGAGGTAAGTTGTAAGTGTATTAGATACAAACAGTGCTAAATTGAGACTGTTTTAAGATCGCTTATAAAATAGTTATATAGTACGTTAAGAATATATTTGTTATTACGCCTTTTTAATGGTTATTAGAAAAAGTAAACGCTACGATTGTTTTAGAGGAAGGAATAAAAGTACTATACATGAAAATATAATAGTGAAGAACAGTTATCTAAGTATACTTAGAAAGCGTAAAATCCACACTCCTTTTGTTAAAGTGTATGACTTAATATAACTAACGCAAAACTTTTATAGATCTTTAATACACACAAAGCTATCAATTATTATTTCTTTCATAATCCTGATATTAGTTTTAGAATTCAAATCCCTAGAAATTATTCAACTTCGATCATTTTAATGAAACTTGATATTTATAATAGATTTCACAAGGCCTTCTGAATAATCTTATATTCAGTTTAGCATTATACATTTCTACTCATAACCCAGAAAATCTAGTTTCACACATTTTTCAAGCGCAAATATATTTTGTTTTTACTTTAGGTGTTTGTGACTATTTCCTGGAATTTTATGCAAGATTAAAAATTTATCTGTTTTAAATTCACAATTTCACAGTTCCAAATGAATTCCACGCTTATATAGAGTTAACAGTACTTTCGCTGGTTGACTATTTCTGAAGCTTTATTAAAATACTACGGCTTGATGTGAAGGAGGATGAAATATTGTGAAAGTTAAGGCATAACAATTAACAGAGTTACTGATCGATCAGAGAGGTGCTTCTTAAGCACTGAGAGACCAGAGTGAAGTTTGTTGTTTAACTTAGAGCTTAACGCTTATTTACTTAACGTGTTATATGCGTTTTAAGGCGCAGCACTTTATCATTTTAAGAGTCTTATGAACGTGTGTTTAATGAGACTCAATTATCCTAATGTAGGCTTGGACAATATCGCCAACACGAAAAGTAAGAACCATAGCTTTAGTTTAATCCAATTCATAGTATGCTGCCTGAATAATTATATTTACTTAATACACATTCAGCGCAAATTATGAAGGACTTAGCATTAAAAGTACTCACATGTATATTTGATTAGAGAAGGTTAAATGAAAAGGCACGTTCAGAATTTGTCTTAAAAACTCAAGTAGTATCCCTTAAAACTGGGTAGCACGCTGTGTGTTCTATTAACAATACCCTCTAGTGGTCAGTCTTGTAGCTTTCAATGTTTATTATTATTTTTTATTATATTGTATATTTATTACTTATAAACTTCAACATCAAAATGTGCTTCCCTGATTCTTGCATTATACCCACTTGGAAAGGAAAACATAAAAGAGGGGTGAAAAAGAGCAAAGAAAAAGTGGCGGTACGCAGAGAAATGCGTGTATAGGGGGAGTGGGGCAGTTATTCATGAATTAGCATTATTTTTACTAAAATAACTTGCAAGTTTAAAACTTAAATGGGAGAGTATTTGCAATTGATTTATCAGGTGGAAAACGAAGTTTTATAATAAATATTAAAAAGACGGTTATACCAAAAAAATCTTAAATACGGACGTTTCGGAATTTCATTAAATTCCATCATTAGCATTGATATCTAAAAAAAAATAGTTGATAATACTTGAACTACAAAAAACTACATTAGCAGTGAGCGAGTTTTCGCATTCAATCGGAAGTTTAGAAAAAAACAGATTTAAACGGTAACAATATAATGGAATGTACAATAAAAGGTGTGGCATACACATGTTTAATAAATAATATTGTTAAGAGAAACTATTGTACAGAACGGCTTAAATATAAGTATAAACACTGTATCTTTAAAATAATAATAAATATCAAAGAAGAACACCGAAAATCCCGAATTGATTACATTAATGACAACAGGGAGGAGTTGATGTTATTATTTAGTGTTGGTTGATCATTGAAAATAGAAAGGCTTTCTTTAATAAAGAGTTCGTAACCTGTTGTTTCGGAGTCAAGAATTTTAAAGTTTTCTAGAAGTATGGGGTGGTTGTTATTCTCACTGTACATTCGAATACAGGAGTAGGGTGGATTAGTTAGCTTACCTCCGCTTTTTTGCTGAAATTCCCATGTGCACGTATTTGTAAGTGAGGTGTAGTTTTACCAATATAGGTAGATTTACAACTACCACGAGTGTATTTATATACGGCCCACAAGCGCAGAGGAATGAGTTGAGTGTCTTTTAAACGTATTTTTAATTCTCAATATTGGTGTAAATACTAAACGTAGCTTAATTTCTGGTGTGACGTACTACAATTTCAAATAACCTGAAACTGAGTTAAATGACAATTTAGATTTAGAAGTTAAACAA
Organism: Limulus polyphemus; assembly: GCF_000517525.1. NCBI lineage: Eukaryota > Metazoa > Arthropoda > Merostomata > Xiphosura > Limulidae > Limulus > Limulus polyphemus. The sequence continues at coordinate 94,356 of NW_013666184.1, read as the reverse complement.
ATGCTGATATGTATCCAATTTATGATGTTTGCCAACAAGATTGATACACAGTTTCTTTTTTAATACAAATATATTTCAATATACAAACAATAATACAATTTACAGTAACAGTTATTACAAATAATGATTTATGTACAAAAGATTTACAAACTTACAAACAATATTGAGTCTTCTTTCTAGTCTGGAACTTCTTTGATATCTTATCGAGGATTCCCGATGAGCGAATTAATTTCGAGTTGATGTGGGTACAATTCACTTCACAGGGAAATAGCTAGATCTATATTCTTCTTTCTTCACTGGTGCCCGGCATGGCCAGGTGGATAAGGCGCTCGACTCCCCGTCCCACCAAACATGCTCGCCCTTTCAGTCGTGGGGGCG
>NW_013666184.1:87784-93119 GCF_000517525.1 Limulus polyphemus | reverse complement strand
ACCCGTGGTGGGCAGAGCACAGATAGTCCAAACATAAATGAACATCAAAAGTTTTTTAAATTAAGATAAATGTTTATATTTTATTTTCCATTTTCTCTACTATCTCATTAACTATCTATTATCATCAACATACAATGCAGTGAGATCTTTAAAATTAACAAATGGAAATACATACATATCTTTCAACTCTTCATAGAAATCCATTAGAATAGTTGTAATTTTCTTTTATGCATAATTTCACGTCTTTATATTTTCATTTATAATTTATTTTTAATTTTCCATTCAAATTCTTCATCTTTTATCATTTATGCTGATATGTCAACTAATGCTTGCGGGGTTTTATGAAATTATCTCAGCAGACTCCCCACAGACCTATGTTGCCTAAACAAGATGATGCTTACACATGCCTTGTTTATAGCCTTTCACAATCCAGGCAACAAGTTAAACTTATAAAAATCATTCAACTCTTCAAATACATAATACATAATTAACTAACATGTAAAATTAAGACCTAAATACAATATAACTGTCTTTAACTATAGCATATTTAGGTAAGAAACCACAGTAAGAGCTTTTGTTGATCAAGCACACAAAATACTAACAGAAGTTGCATCTACTTCAATACAAAATCTGTTTGCCAATTTCAAATTAACTGTTGGTGGAGTATAGTGTAAACTGAGCTATTTCTAATGACTATATATACACTTGTGTCAACTAACTACATGTTCATTGTAGATATCAAGGCAAACTATAGAAGGTGGGTGTGGCACCTGTTAAGGGTTGGAAAATTTATATCTGTTTTCCAGACAACACAATTTATCTGTATTGCCAGCTTATGTGGCTATGAGGGAACTGCCACTAAATTCGAGATTTTTGTAGCATGTGGATCATGTGACACAAAAACTGCAGTTTAAGTATTTGTTTGAAATGTTTCCTTTGAAACAAAGTAACTACAACTTAGATAACATAAAAATTCAAATTATAACATGCATTATGTCAATTTCATTGACATGTGTTGAGATAGTGAAATGATTATTACATTTTGAATGTGTCAGTACCATAAGCAGAAAGGAATTTAAAAATGGCACCAAAAGTTATAGGGTTAATAATGTGAAACAGTGTGGAAGGGCATTAAGAGCTGGGTGTTGAAAATGGGTAGCAGAAAGCACCCCTACTGCCACTAATTTGGATACTACCTCTTCATAAAAAAAAGTTGCCCTGACCATGTGTATACCATGTTTTAAGTATATACACAGTGAGTTATTAAACCTATACAAAACTTTGGGTGAGGTAATAATGAATACTCTAATAATATGTTATGAATAAGTTATGTGAAAGTTAGGAAATTTTTTTGTATTATTTATTATAGCATCCACTTCACATTTATTTAAGTTCATAACCTGGACAAAAAAATGGGTACCTCAGCTTGTACTAAAATAAAGCATGGTATTAATGATCTCATGGTGAAGTTCGGTACAGCTAATGTGTAATAAATTTTGTTACAGTTTTAAATCATAAACTCTAAAAGGTTAAAAACTTTTTACTTTGTTCAATTTTTTTTTTGTTAGTTGTCTATGTATGAACATTGGTATGAATTGATTTTTCCTCTAAAGCTCAAAGCTCTTAAGTTATCAGGGTTATCTCTATAAGCTTTGTAAAGTGCTTGATATAGCCCAGGAAAGTCAGGTTCTAGGGCGACTTAAGGTCAACCCTCCATTGGAGATTGAGAAGCCTTGGGTTTAGTACAGTAACTCCACCTAAAACAGCAAAAACAAGTTGAAATGTCTCTATTTTTCATAATTTCATGTAACTGCTATTTGTTATTGGTTTGATGATGAGGATGTAGCAGAACATTGCCTTAAAGTGTGGGAGAGCAAATGGTAAAAGTCATTTATTAGAAAATGCAGCATTACGTACAAAAATATGTGATTCCTCTCACATTTTAATGAACCTTGTGATTTTTGATGTGTTGAGTTTTATAATTCTATACAAATAGAAGTGATCTCAGTGGATTTAGAAAAACTTGTTAATATCTTGAAATTGTATTAAAATATATTCATATACAAAATAATTACCAAAGTTTATTGAATTAACACCTTCCACAAAGCTAGGTCAATTTGACCGACGTTGTAACCTTAGTTATCATTACATTTTCCATGCTATAAATTTTAATAGGGTATGTGTATCTTCACAAAATTTTGTCAGATTTTCAGTTGTCATTAAGAATCATTTATATACTAAAATCAGAAGTTTTAATTAAGAATTTTTATAAAATTTTGCCCAAAATTATATGGAGTCAGAGTTGACTACCCTCAGTGATTTTTGTGTTAATATTAAAAATACTTTTCTGTATCCGAAGATTTTCAAATTTCATTTGTATAACCTCTAAAACTTCAGAAATAAAAATCAGTCATTCTTCTTTCTGTCTTTCTTTTGTTGTTGTTGCTAGAACTTTATATTTTATCTACCCTAACTTTATATGGACTTGGTTGATTTGATCAATCTTGTAACCACCATAAAAATATATATATATATAATAAATCTAAGCTATCTTATTTTCTTTTTAGAATGACTGCAAATTGTAACAGAAATCTACATTTGTATATTCTTAATAGCTTAGGGCTTGAAACAGTATCCATCTGTTTATTTAATTTTGTTGTTTTATTGCCACTTGAACTATGTTTAACTAATAATCCTGCCACACAAGTTGCGAATGTGTAGCTCATGTTATCTTATCGAATGACATAAAGCATGAGCTACTCACTTGCATACATTGTAAATAATTTTATTTTTGTTATATCACCTAATCTAACCTTATGTAACCAAATACCTATCTAATTTTTAAATTTTATTTATTATTATAACAATAAATATAGTACTTACATTTGCCCTGTTTTTTTTACTGTCTTTTGCTGATTAAATTTAAGCCTACCTTTTTTTTATACTAATGGTACTAGTACGCTAAATTTTTATTTATTTATTTAAGTAATGCAACTAAGAACACAGAAAAATAACAAACACAATACAAAGATTGTCCTATAACAATCATAATTTAACTGGCTTTGTAACTATGGCTAACAGCCTTAAGATAATTATTTCAGTTTTTTGATTTTCTAGTCTATGGCTTCATAAATAAATACTATTGAAGGCTATAAAAATTTTGATTTGCTTTTGTAATACCTTATATTATAATGAGTAAGTTGCATTAAATTCCATACTTCAGAGAGGGGTGGTAAATAAATTAGAGAAGGAGAAAACATGGAGAACAAATGTCATGATTCTCATACAAGGGAAGATTGAAGATTTCTTTATAAAATTATGTGAAACTTGTACCATATTAAAACTAGATTTATTAACTATGTTTTGATGCAAAGTTTATTTACGTATATTGATAATAAAATAGTTTAGTTACAATTTGACTGTAACTCTAGAAGGTTTTGACATGAACACTCTGTCCTACTCTTAGTGCAAGGATTAAGTATATGTATATTTTCCATAGATTTTATAAAGCAACAATTTCATGATTAAATGGCATTAAAGTCATTAAATAAATAATTAGTTTAATAAATTCATGCTTTTTTTAAAGTTAGAACAATATAAAAATGACAGTTATTCAACTTTATCATGAAGTATATTTAGTATTAATTTGAATCAATTACTTTGCCAGACTAACATCAAGAAACCAGGTCTGTTGAATGGACCAGGAGGTAATGATCTTTCCAAGATTCTTCCGTGTGTAGCACTGGATTCTACTGGATGTTCTGTGGATGAAGTTTTGCAGCTCCTGTGGCTGTTTAATAGTATGTGTAAAGCAAAGGGACAGAAAATCACTCAAGGAGGTTAGTGGAAGTGTTCACTCATTCATCTATAATTTGATTATTCTTGACATAGTAAGGTAAAATTATTACTTGTTGCAATCTATATGTATTTTTCTCTAGATCATCATTTTAGTTTGAGGTAGTAGGTTTGATTTTCTTTCTTCAAAATTATTAAACTTGCTAACCAATTTTGCTTTTATTAACTCAAAAGGTCAAATATTTGGTATTGAAGAGGAAGAAATTACTTTTAAATATATATATATATAGTGATTAAGCCAGACTTCCAAGATAAACTTTAAAATTAGCAAAGCTTAAAATTTAAATGCGTGATATAAACTTTACAATCGATCACATTTTAGTGTTAAACTGACTGAGCTATGACAATTTGTTGGTAACAAATGTGTGGATATAAGAGTTTAGAAATAATTTTGTGATCTTTTTTTTTTACGTAAATTATTGCCTAATGTAAGCATGATTTATTCTGTTGTATTAAGTTACAAAAAGAAGTTGAATTGATGAACTACTATGTGTTTTAGCTTTAAACAGTTAGTATGATCATATTGCACAATTGTTCCCTACTGTTTATTCAGTCTTTGACATTATATAAATTTAAGATTATTCTAGTTCTTGTTACTAATTCTGCCAGGTAAATCATTGTGTGATATTTAGTTTATTGTTTTTATTTTATCTTAATGTATATTTTTTGTAACATTGTTTAATATTTTATAATTTTCAATGAAATTAAAATAGGTGCTTAATCTTCAACGTAGTCATCTGGAAATTTTAGGATTTTGCAAGTGTCATATGTAGGTGAATGAGATATTATAGTATTGAATTTGAAGTTAGTAGCTTGTCTATTTTTATTTATTAACATTCAAAGTATATCAATATCATTGTAAGAAGAATATTCTTTGGTATAATTTAGATACTAAGCCTTTTATTATATACTGTGTAATTGTTAGGTTAGTGATAACACTATGCAATAACGTGGAGAGTTAAGGGCATGAAAATGTATCCGTCTTTGGTGTCCTTTTGATATTAACCATTTTCTTGTATATTGTATAGTTGTTGGTTTAGTGATGAAAAAAGTACCTTTCTAACACTACAAAGTAATATGAAAGGTTAGGGCAGAATAATTATATGTATATATCAGTGTTGTAGGTCTTGGGACCACCCTATGGAAGGTCTGTCTCAACCCTCCAGGTCTCAGTCTGAATGTTCTACAGGCTTTGAAAACATGCCTGGCTAAATTCAAAGGTTTTAACAGTATTAGACCATTCATCTACCCAGGATTATTGAGCACTAAATATTGATTAAGCAGCAGTTCATACATGGCACAGTGTAGCATCAAAGATTTTTTACTAGTAAAACTCCTTGGTAGTTGGTACTACATCTTTGCAATAATGTTTATTGCACCTCCCTCATTTTTGCTTACGTCACCAATTACCATATCATCTGTACGTCTAACTGCAGTTATAACATGTGCTATTCAAAAATAATTGCTACTATACATTGCA
>NW_013666184.1:84856-86877 GCF_000517525.1 Limulus polyphemus | reverse complement strand
ATCTCCCTTTATCTCGATCATTTCTTAAGCTAATGTGTCATGGAGATGGTTCTCCCAAATTTTTTGAAAGGTAGGTTTGTTATGTAGTATTTTATTAACTATAAAATAGCCTGAGTTTATTCGTAATTGAGGTAGTTCCAGTAAAAGTTTATTACAAGAATTGTCTGAAATGTATCATAATTTTTCTGGTTTCATTATTGGTAACACTGTGGGTAAGTGGTTGAAAATGTAGACTTGGCTTACGCACACCTGCAAAGCTCTGCAGGACAAAATAAATTTTTGCATGTTTTTAATTTTGTTTAATGTCTTTTAAGTTTAAATAATACATAAAAATGCAGAAAATACCACATAGCAGTGTTTGTCAACCTTTTTGATATCAGGAACTGGCTGCTGCCCTCCCTAAACTCTCATACTAGTGAAATGCAAGTACAATAAAAACCCACTATGATTCACGTATGAATATTCTGTCAGTTTTTGTTTGTTTGTTTTCATGAAATCATATAGACCAGCAAGGTGGTTTTGATAGACTGACAATAGTAAACAGGTTGGTTGTTGGGAAATGCATGTTTTGGTTACTTGCAGATACTTTATTTTTTCTACACTAGAAAAATTACCAGGATTTGAAATACAAGAATATGAAACAGTTTGTTTGTAGTCTAAATTATGGTCTGAAAATTTTCTTCTATGGAAATCAAGAGTAACTGCAATTTATTTATGTTAAAGTCTTCCTCCTCTATTAAAAAGTGTTAAATTTTTTACAGATTTTAAACTTGGTAGTTACTTGGTTATAGTAGTTTTCAATACATAATTACTACTGTTTTAATTTGATAGAAATTCTGTCCTCCTATCTTTATATGTAATTAAGTGAGAGGAAAGGATACATGCATTTGATGTTTTGTTGCTTATGCAATTTATGTATCCATGGCAGTGGTGCTTGATATATCCTCTTTAACAAGTATATTTTCAGAGTGATGTAGATAACTAAAATGCTGGATGGAAGAACACACTTCCAGCACCAGTAGCTAACCTGTTAGATAATAATGGTTATGTACTTTCATGTTGGTGTCAGCCAATGCCAAATGACTAGTTTCACTGTTTCTAGTATTTGTCAAAAGACAGAAGTTTGTGATAATTGTGTCAAACAGCAGTTCTTGAAACCTGCACAGGGAGACAAACACAAAGAACTGGCTAATGTAAAGTTTAGTTCTAATCAGTAAAAACTGTTCTACAGAACAGAGTGGAAACAAATCCAGCAGCAATACACTTTCTGCTAGTTCTTGCTCATCACGACACAACAGACAAACAGCTGACTAACAGAATCAGTAATTCAAGCCTTCAATTGAAAACATATAGTGGTAGGAATATTTCAAATGGGCCTTCTGTCTGGCATAATGCATTACTTTCAAACTATAAAAATTAAATTTGCCAACCATTATAATTCTCTGGATAGCTAGTTTCTTATCAAATAGAATTGCAAAAGTTAAAATGAATAATGAAGTGTCTGGCTCTTCTATGTTGTTTCAAAGTCCTGCTCTAAATTATCCCTACTTTCACCTCCTAAAGGCTCTACTTTGAAAAACTTTGTTTTACTAAAGTTCCTACTTTTCCAGAGAGGGCTTGCTTGAAGACCTGAATAAGCTGTTAACTGGATTTTGTTGAAAATTCCAAATAAATAAATAAGAGGTGGTAATTTCTAAGCTTAAAATTATTTACAGTAATATATCTAAGTATTGAACCAGTAATTGAGCAACTTATTTAAGATAAGAGGGGGGGGGGGAATCTTGATATATTTGTGTTACTAATATTTAACTTCTTCTGCTCTTGAACTAAAGGCAACTTAGGTCCTCCCAATTGGAATATACACTTACTCCAACTGATGAAGATATTTTTGTACATTGTGATGAAGAAGTAGTTAAGAAACCTAAGCTCAAATTTGAAAGAACTGAAAGTATAACAGGGTCATGGTTCAAAGGTGTGTTGGATCAAGAAGACTTACTAGAGGTGAGTAATTAGTAAAAGCT
>NW_013666184.1:79744-84002 GCF_000517525.1 Limulus polyphemus | reverse complement strand
AAAACCTTGTCGAAACGTTGTACATTTGCTGTAATGTTAAACTTATATTAAAGTTTTTCTTCATTACCCATTCAAGCCATCTCCAACCATTATTAGTCTCAAAGTGGATTCCTCGTCACCGAATCAGGTAGCTGTGCTGCAATGTATAGCCTGAAATATTTGCTTGTGGTAAAAATTGGAATATTTTATTCATAAATCATTAAGAAGTAACAAACTTTAGTGCATTGTTATTTGAAAAATTAAAAATAACTAGATTTTAAATAACAGCAAAATATATACTTATTAATGGATGGAAATAACTTTTAAGAGCAATGACGAGATGCTAAGACTAACTTAAAAAAAGGAGCAGCATTAGAACACACCGTACAGAAACCTCTCTCTTCTTACAAAATGACCTGATCTTTCACAATCAGTTTTTTTTATTAGTTTTTCATTTTTTTTTTTGTTTGAGTGCCCAGAAATATTATTTTTGTGAATTAGTATTTTTAGGTTATTTTCATTGTAGGTCTTTTGCTTTTATTGTTTCAAATTTAGTAGTAATATACATTAGTAGAAAAATATGTTACAGGGTTTGCCCAGAACTTGAAAAGTCCTTAAATTTCATGATTGTCTTGAAAAGTAAGAGATTGGTGCAAGATAGGTGAAACTGCTCTAAGATCACTTGTCAAGTGAAAAGCATTGTACAAATATAAAGACTTTTGAGAATAACTATAGGTTTAATTTCTTGAAAAAAACGCCAAATGGAATGTTTCTTTGGATAGTGAGATAAAACCAGGAAGTTTTCAAAAGTGTAATGAGTATCTTGTTGGAAGTCCTTGAAAAACAGAATTATAAGAAATAACTATTTTTGTTGTAAATCAGGCAATGGTTAGTAGAATACTATTCAGTGCAATGATTTTATAATTTATATGACTTATTTTGATTTATAATTTAATTATCATTAGCATAAACTAGATCAAACCATAAAATATTTGTATTATCAGGTAAACCCTCACAAAGGCAGGTTTCTACAGCAGCTTACAGAACTGTCAGTTAAAAAACAAAATGTTTTATCAGACACGTCTCTTTCATGGGAGGAACGCACAAACAGACTCAATCGTTTGACCCTAACAGGACCTGAAATGGATCCCAGTTACAGCTTGCCAGTTGAAGAGCTTGGGTAAGGGAAGAGTTATACCATTTTGTGTTCAAAGCAGTATTAGTAGGTTAGGGTATGACATGATTCAACTGAAACTGTTATTATAATATTAGAATTCTTGTGAAAACTGTCAGAATTATATTTTATGTTCTGAAAATAAGCTTAATTACACTTTTATTCTTTAGCAACAAAGACTGATCAAAACTACAGTGTTTGCAAACATAACTTAAGAAAATGTTTATGATGAATATTGTGTGTGATGCTGTAGTTTCCTTTTTTATATACGTTTAGAATTTATAAAAACCACATTTAAACATTTTATTTAAAATTAAAGTAAAGCTGCTGAATAGTTTATTATAAGTAGGGTTCTGAGCATTATAAAGGATCATATCATGAATGCCATATTAAATTAGACTAATAAAATATGTTGTCGTTTTTGCTTCAGTAATTCTGGTTTCATTTTAAAGATTCTATTATTGTTAATCTATGTAAGGTGAGGCTTTTGTTGATGTTAAGCAAGTGTTACTGTTTATCCACGTATTTACTTACACTAGTGTATTTAAATAATCCTCAGCAATCAAGGTGTTTCAAAAACCAGTTAGTTGCAGCATTTCAAACTTATGAACTTTACTAATATCTTTTTTCCAGTTTAGGATATTACAATGATATTAGGATATTACAATTTGTCATTGTATAGGACAAATTTATTCTAAGAACGTATTAAGATATAACTTTTGCAAACATTTTCAATTTCGGTAAATTTGTGAAAACCTCATTAATCTTTAAACAAATGCTTGCTGGCTTGATCTAATGGACCAACCTTTTATTTGAGAAGGAATGTTCTCTATAATTCCAATTTTACTACATATATCAATATGAAATGTGGTGAACTTTTGGTAAAAAGTGCAAATACATTGTAAAAAAAAATCATATGTGACAAAGGTATTTGTGTTCAAGATAATCTGTAAATTCATAATGTCAGTCTGACTCTGACAAGTCAGGATGATGTTCACGTGAAGAATAACAATAGTTCTGTCCATCTTACTGTTAGCACAACCTCTAGAACATTCAAAATGCATATCTACAGTTCTTTTTTCAGTGTCCCTGTATACTGTATCTGGTATTTACTCTCCTCTATCATAAACTATTGGGAAATCAGCAGTGTAGGGTAAAATGAATAGTTGATAACTCTAACATCAAATACATTATACTGTGTTGAATGGCACTCTGTAAAAGGTTATGACATGCTCACTTGGACTCCCAAGTGTGTACATAAGGTTAATGTATGAAAATATTACTCTGATACAGTTTTCACTTGCATATAGTGTTTGTTGTTTTTTGCCATCTTTGTTAAATTGCTTTAAGTTTAATGAGGTTATTTAAAAGCTTGATTATGAAGAGTTTAGTAAATCTGAATTACTGAGATTTTATGTGCTTTTACAAAATTAACTCTTGGTGACTTAATGGCAATAGTCTAGTAGTAAGATTACTTTGTATTTTATCTTTTTGTGAGTATTGTATGTTTTTTATTTCACATCTATTAGACTGTTTTGACATTTAACCAGGAACAAATAATGTTTAGCTTTAATACTTTTTTTTTAGTGATCCTCATTGTGACTTAGTTCTGTTTTTAGATAGCTCTTTCTTCAAGACTTTTCAATCTTATTCCTACTAGGCACATCACAGTTTTAACTGTCTGAAATTTGTGTTTGGTAGTTTGCTTTTATGAGCATTGGTATATTTCTTCGTTAATATTTGTCTTGCAGGAGGTACACTCACAGGAGGTTAACTTTTTGTTGTTGTTTTTTTCCTGATTTTATAGTTTGCTGCTTACTTTCAGCTGTTAAGCATTATGTATTCTGCTTGTTTGGGGTCTTACTTTATGTCAAACTTTGATAGTTGCAACCAGTTTCTGAAGTTAAACTTATTTCTTATGGGAGTCATTTAATACAGTCTAGTTAAAATGGCTTTTGAGGCTTCAGAGGAAAAAGGGATTTATTTTTCTGTTACTGGAATTCCATAATGACATTCATTTTTATAAAACATACATGTGCAAATGAGGTTAACTTCCTAACTAAAAATTTACAAAATAGTAGTGTCCAGTGAACTTACCACTATTGCATGTGTGGTGTAATAGCATAAAATATGCAAACTTCTTCAAAATGTACAGTTGATCTATTTAGTCGGGGGTGCATGTGCTTGTACTCTCTCCTGCTGATTGACATATTTCAAATCAGTAACTATAAATTATCACTGCAATTCTAAATAGATTAATTTATAGAAACCACTGTGTCTGGGAAATACCTGTAGCAGGCTTTCCTTTGATGAAGTATGAGAAGCATCTGATTTTGTAGCGTTACACAACAGTGGAGAGGATTTTACTTGAGTGTATTTGTTTTCTCCTGTCAGCTCTTTATTCAAGGTCCTGAACAAAGTTTTCATCATTACTTTTGATCTGTTCTCCCATCTTTCAGCTTTTCGTGTATCATTTGAATCTTGAAATCCACTGCACAGTTTTTGTATTATGTATTCCTTATTGTCACTTTGTTAGGTTTTTTAAGTTTTTATCATAAAGTCATGTTGTTTAATAGTCAGATTAAGAAGTGTGTACACATTCCACAGTTTGTAATAACTTTCTCAGTGTAAATTCATCTTTTTCTTTGTTATAGCTGTGGGTTAACTTTGATGAATTTACTTGCAAGGGTTTTTTGCTTAATTATAAAGATACTTTATTTTAGATACCTTATCTCTCAATTTAACTGTAACATTATACTTACATATTCATGTGGTTTAATAGTCAGATTAACCCTTTCGAGACGGGTCACAGGTGAAAGGTCATGTCATCTCGTTTGTTGACTGCATTCAAAATTTTATTGAACTACTATTTCATGAATTTAAGTCAATAAGTTTGGTATCAAACTGTAGATTATAATTCAAATTTTAGAACTATACAATACTCAATTTGTTAATTTAAAAGTAAATATTAAAAAATATAGATAAACATCAATTTTTGTGTGTCACGTGATATGTTGAATGCAGCACTGGTTCAAATTAGTTGTTTGTGAAGTCAAAATACCAAGTCTATAGTTTCATACGAATTAGAAACTCAAATTACAGATA
>NW_013666184.1:61087-78744 GCF_000517525.1 Limulus polyphemus | reverse complement strand
AGAGATTAATTACTGAAAATAACAGATAAAATATAAAGTTTTTTCTTGAGAAATGTTTGATAACTATCCGGACATTATGAAGATTTTGCATGTGAAATTTCAAAATTTTCTCATGCATGAAAGTATTTTTAATCTTAAAATGAAAATTACTTTGCATGATAGATAGGCAAGATGTGAAAAGAAAAAAAAAGCATGAGAGAAACATTGTTTTACAAACCTTAAGACTTAATAAAAAATTTTGATATGTTGCATATGAAAGCATTGTGATGTTTACTGATAAACTGCCAAATTTCTTTAACATTCACTTGCTAATTTAAAAGATATAGCATGAAAATTATAACAAGCACAAAATGGTTACGAGTTCGGTCCCAGGGACCAAGCCCAAGTTGAATAAGTTAAGAAATGTACATATTCTATAATTTATTGTAACTTTCTCAATTTGAATTCACCCTTTAGCTGTGGGTTAACTTTGATCAATTTACTTTATTTTAGATACCTTATCTTCAAGTTTAACTATAACATTATATTTACATATTTTTAGGTTATCATTCCAATACTTCCCTCCATCCAAAGTTTATGGATTTACTGCTGTTGACTTAGTACCTGATGGTGAACACAAGGTATATTGGAGTTTTATTTATTTATTGTTGGTTATCAGACACTTAAGTGAAGTTTAAAACTGGAAGTTACTATTTCTTTAAAATATTTGAAGATTGTTAAAAGTTTGCATCAAAGGAAAAAAAATCTGAAGTGTCAAGTATTAATTGGCATGAAATCTGCAAGATATAAAATGCAAGACTGACTTTTTATGTCTTCTGACACTGATGACATTGTAGATGAGCAGTCAATTTTAGTGTAGTAGAAAGAATTATATTACTTTTACAACTTTCTTCTGAGAGTACAAAGAATTGGATATTTTTTCCATATGTATCTTAAAATATGATAAAGAATCATAGTTGTAACAATTAACATTACAAAATCATCTGCTACAGTGGGTTAAAATAATATTTTATTCATATAACATTTCAACTGTCTGTGCAATGATGTTTATCCAATGCATGAATTCACAAGCTTGCAGTTGTTTATATTCCCAATAATTAGGATTATTAACTAAGTGGTGCAATATAGTTTAAAAAATTTACAATATATAGGTAAGATTTTGAATAAAAGATGAACTTAGAAAACAAATATAGTAAACAACCAACCTTATTTAATAATTGATGGATTTAGTTCTTTAATTCCAGAAGATTCTATTATTGTAATTACCTTACCATTCTTTCCTCAGTAGATTATTTTAACCATAGAATGCCAGTGTGGATAGTTTCGTATACAGGTTTAAATTGTATGGGGTCATAGTGACCCCATGCTGGAATTCTAGGGTTAATATCTTCTTTGTTGATACTGTGGTTTAAATCTTTACTGTGTTTGCAAATGAGTGACAGTTTTCTTATATTACTGAATTCTTGTATTTAATGAGCTTTGTGAGATATATTTGACAACAACGTGAACATGTAATTGTTATATTGGTTATTGTTGTTGTTATCATAAGATATTTGTACTTTCTGTTGTTGTATTAACAAATTGTTTAATATGACAAGTTTTATTGTTGATTTAATTTACAAGTTTGCTAGATGTGTAGCTATTCTACCTGCAAATGGGATGTTATAGTATAGTTAGTTTATAATTTTTTTTGTTCAGGTGTTTCAGGTTTTTGCATTTTTATTCACATTGTTTTTTAATAATTTCTTTATTATTTATAGGCCACATTATAAGTACTGTGTTCATTTTTGGGCTTGAAAAGGACATTGAAGTGTTGGAAAGGATTCAGAGGAGGGCTAATAAAATTATACCTGAGATAGAAAAGTTGCCATATGAAGATAGTTTAAGATCTCTGAAATTATTATCTCTTGAAAAAAAGTTAGAGGGAATTTGAATGAGATATTTGAGACCGTTAAGACAATTGATAGTGTTGATGCATCAGTTTTTTTTTGTTTTTTTTTTACTTAATGGTGAGAATAATAGAACTAGGGGACATAAGTATAAGTTTTGACAGGGTGGGAGTCAGTTACAGCTCTATTGGTTGGCCTTTGGAATGGGATGACTTTAGGTGTGGTGAATGCAGCCAATTTAAGAGTTTAATGAAAGGCTTGATAAATATTTCAATGATAAGGGCTGGCTTTGTGTGTTGTATTTTTCAGTTTAGTATACTGAATGGGACATCCTAGATGGACCAATAGATCCATTGTTGTCCTTAAATTATATATATATATATGGATGTATATATTATGGTTAATTCTGATTTACTTTTGATATTATTTTTAGGAATTAAGGACTCAAAGAGTTTACTAAAAATAAAGCTGATGAAGAAATCTTTGAATTTTAAGTTTTGTGTGTAAAAATGAAAATGCACACACCTAGAAAGCATGTTTCATGTTTATTTTTTACATGTTATTTTTTTAAATTTATATCAGTTGGAAAGATATAGTTCATAATATACAAGAATTCTGTAATTATTTTCAATATTTTTGTAGTTTACTGAAATAGTGTTAATTTTATGTTTATGTAGTAGTTTTTGAAGTTTTTTCTAACAAAAAAAACACTTAAGATCCAAAAAATGTGTTTCCAGAACTTTTCAGGTATCTAAACCACCTTTTTGTAACGTTTATCACTGTATAATGTTTGTGAATAAGTTAATTTGTATTATCTTGCATGAGTTTGGTATTTTGACACAAGTTTGTATACATAAATAAACTTTGCTATTTCAGGAGGTGACCTTAGAAAACATTGAGGAGTATGTGGAACTCTTAACAGACTTTTGTCTTCATACGGGGATACGCCGTCAAATGGAAGCTTTCAGATGTAAGTTTCAGGTACAGATGGACAATAAACAAAATGGTTCCAATGATCATCATTTATCACAATAATTTAAAACTTGGATGAGTTAGGGGTGGAGGTATTCTGTTATCCAATCAACTGTGCTTTTTCATATTTAAAGTTGCTGTTACTAAATTCTACTTAAGAAACATTAAAGAGGAACTTAGAATTTTATCTTGTTCTTTGGTTGTAACACTTGCTACTTTAAGTGATATTTAAATAGTTAAAAATATCAACAGGTGATATACGAGATTATATAAATGATAATTCATTATTGTTGTATGTGTTACTTCTAAAGATAAGTTCTCATTAACTGACATCACAAAGAAATCACTGCTGAGCTGTAGATGTAATGGTACAAGTTTTTTTCAGATCGAGGGACGTTGATATACATTTCAACTTACACTAAATAGGTAACAGTAATGTTTTTTAATAGCCTAGCAGACCACATTGTAGGTACCATTTTGAACTGTAATACTTCTCCAAATTTCACTAAAATCTAATATTTATTCCAAGTCATTTGCATAACTTTTAGTTTCGTTTGTAACACCTAGTCTTTTTTTTTATGTAAAACAAAAATATTACTGTATATATAACATGATGATACAGTATTGATTTTAATTTTTGTACAAGCAGCTCTCTCTATTGGGTATGGTAACTACAGCTACTGCTTCTACAGATACACATTCTAGAACATCAATTGTGTAATGTTCCATAACTTAGTTGTGAATGTAGTAAATCATTTAGAATTTATACATACAAACATAATTTTATTTATTGTTCATTTTTGCACCACTAAATAGGAACAAGTTATGTGGTGGATATGTTAACATATAAACATAATAATTTTGGCTTAAACATTTCTTAAAATGGAAGATCACAATACATGTTCATTCAGGTTACAAAATGATTTAACTTAATATAGTTAAAGAAGTCATAATCATTGAAGATTATTTTATGTTTTTGTACAGTATGCAAAGAGGAAACATGAGTTTGAAAACTCTTGAATGTACACCGTTAAATGTTGTAATTTAGAATAATTAATTCTTGTTAGATAATATAGGTATGTATGTATTATGTAATATTACACAGTAAACTTGTTGTGAGTTGAGGGCAGTACATTATTTTTAAACAGACTTGTATACAGGTTAGTTCTAAGGTGTAGTCAATGTACATTATGTATCTTTAGAAACTGTATAGTGTTTCACATATTAGTTAACATGAGTATTATACTGTGAATTTTAGCCGGATTCAACAGGGTATTCCCTATGGAAAAACTGGGAGCTTTCACTCCTGAGGAGGTATGTTTAATGCTGTGTGGGGAGCAGAATCCATCATGGACACGCGAAGATATCCTGGCTTACACAGAACCAAAACTCGGTTATACAAGGGAGAGGTATGTAGTGTAGTTAGGCTTTATACATTCAACTAACATCAGAATGGGTAAAAATGTTGTGAAAGTATCTCTTAAAACTGTATATTTATTTGCAAGAATAGTGAGAGTTTTAATATGATGTGATATATCTTCTAATATTCCGTTTTTCCTAACAGTCCTGGTTTTCAGCAACTTGTCAATGTTTTAGTAAATATGTCGGGAGAGGAAAGGAAAGCTTTCCTGCAATTTGCCACGGGGTGTTCCTCCTTGCCTCCTGGTGGTCTTGCAAATCTCCACCCACGACTGACTGTGGTGCGTAAAGTTGATGCCTCTGATGGAAGTTATCCTTCAGTGAACACATGTGCCCACTACTTGAAACTTCCCGACTATTCATCCGAAGAGATAATGCGAGAACGTCTTCTGGCAGCAACTAGAGAAAAGGGTTTTCATCTTAATTGATTATGTATAAACCTATGTATCTTCAGACATTCATAAGTGATAGTTATTACCTGTATGTAAGTCCACACCGTTGACAAAGCTTTTTATTGCTTACTCTAAAAAGAAGCATCTGTTTCATGTTGCAGAAAACTGTATAATTGTGTGTTTATTTAACTGTGCCTAGAATAGCAATGTGTGTGTGTGTAAGAAAATATTTAAACAAGCTCCAACACAATCTTGTTTATTAATTCTGATGTTTGTATGATTAGTTGTAAGACCTAAGCTTAGGTGACCCATAACCAATCAGCTTTCTCTAAAGTGCCTGTGTTATAATTGTGTATATAAATATTGTAGTCTTTTTAAGTTCGTATTTAGAATGCTTAAGTTGAATAACTTGTTTTGAAAATGAAGTTACAATGTAAAAAAAAAAAATTCTTTATTTCCATATCAGATTTAGGCAAAATACATCTTGGAATGTTATCATGTTTTGTACTGATGTCAACGTTTCATTAGAACTTCTAATTAACACCACAAAAGCAATGTGTATTGTAAAAAACAGGCAATAAAAATGAAATACCAAACTTTAAGATCTTTTATATCACTTTCTCTTAAAAAAAATAATTCATTAACAAAATAAGAAGGATAAGTTTTAGTGTCAAAAACCTAGTAAATATCTGTAAGAATAGTTAGTTTAATTTGCTATTAACACTGATACCTTCAGCTTATAATCAGTAAGGTGTTTCTCCAAAAACACCTATCACATGATTCATAACAAAATAAGTTTGGAGTTAAATTTAAAATTCCCATGATTCCAGCCATCTTAATCCATACATGGTACTGTTTGGACTTGAACTGGGTGGTCCTTCCATCCCGTAACTCAAAGGACTGAATAAATAAAAGCTAAAAAGAAAAAAAATTAACTTAAATCATTCTGTAGCACCATTATCTAAAAATTATTGCTAAACAACATTTATGAGAATGTCTATTCTTTACAACTTATAAGACCTAGTACTTTTATATAAATATATGACACTGTATTAAATTACTCTGACACACCATTGTTGTGTAAGTTGACAGTTTACTTCTAGGAGATTTAGCTTATGTATGACTGAAGTGTGCAAAATAGTGTTTACTTTTGTTGGTTGGTTAAGATGAAGTATATACATAAAGATAATAAGCTGCTAGACACAGATTGGAGATTTTAATGTTGAGGGATGTTTATAAGATGATCATGTATTAACATTACTCGTGGCTAGGAAATGTTTTAAAGCAAATATCATGGTAGACATTGAAAATGGTTGTTATAATGTAAGACAGGTTAACAACACAAAGCATTTTTATCAAGAACAAACACTTGTATAGACTTGTATTTGCAAGGAAAGGTAGATTATTATTGTAAATACCTGTATGCTAAGCCAGCTAATATAGTACCGAGCAACCAATGGTAGAAGGAAGTTCCTAGGGTCCATGGTAGTGCATGTGGAATGACACTCAACAAGTAGTCCAATATTACTCCTGTTAAAAATGAAAAATTATATCTCACTCAAACTATACTTCATGTTTACTGAGAAGATGTTAATTATAAGGTCCAAATCAGGAGCCATGATATGCTGCTGTAAAAAATTGCAGCTATAACTGAATATCAAGCCTACTTGTTTAAGAGTATCCATAAGAAGCATGTGCTGCCAAGTTGTTTATTTTCTCTCTGGTCAACAATTCTGAATGGCTAAGCTTCTACATTAATTTTTTGTGTTAATTAGGTTGAAAATAACCAGCAGTGCTGTAAGTTAGTACTTTGACACTTCACATTGGGTTATTGATCTGAAAAAAGTTAATAGTAGTCTTGGCAATGTACTTTTGTTTTAGATACTCCATGGAATATTTAAATAAAGATACAGAATCAAATGAGCATATTACTCAGTCAGAGAGGCTTGGACATATTAACTTTTTTCAAAGAAACTTAACTTGCTAAAAATATAAGTATCTGACACAAGGTCCATCATTCCTTCCTTATATGTAGACTGAAAGAAGTTAAGTAAAGATCATTCCTGGTCAATATAAATGCAACACAGCATTTTCTTTCAATGTACCCTAGATGTGAAATAATACAATGCATAGTTGTTTTTGATCATAGTGAAATATTTATTACTCAGTATTGTTTATTAATTTTATGTTCATAAATTTAAACAATAATTATTGTACAAGGTAACAATAATAAAGATTTTCGCTTTCCATCTGTTTTCCTTGTGACTTTACAAACAAGATTTCTTTCAAACACAGTAATTTTTTATGTAATGCTAAAAATTGATATATTGAATTTATAAGTTGCATGATAATTACATCCTGTCAGTATTGTTTTAGTCTCACATTTAATACTCTGCATAATTTAATTTTACATTTTCTCCTTTTATCATCTTATAAATTTCAGTCAAAAGTGATAATGAAATTATTGTACAGGCATTGGCAATGATGGTGTGGACAAAAAAAAACAAATTACATATAAATGAAATATTTTTCAAAGATTTTGGACTTGAAAAAAATTGGGTTCATGTAAATAAAATTTACACTTAACTTTTCTAAATGGAGAGTTTATTGATTTTGGTGTATCTATGTCCTTTCCAGCTGCAATCCTAGGATATAATTTTTGAACTTTTCTGATTTACTTAAGAGATTCAGTTACACAGATTAATCTCATTGGCAACACTATTGAAGTTTCATTTTAAAACTTCATAATCCAGAAAAGAGAAATTTGTTATCCATACAGAGTTACAAAGTTGTTGCACCTCCAACATTATCATATTCAAGATATAATATTTCTCCTTGGTATAAATAATTTATTTGTACATCCAGTAAAAGATATGTGTATAGCCCTCATTACCTTGAGACTGTTCTAAGAATTTATGAGTGAAAGTAAAGAAAGATATAATATGCTACATTCAGTGTCAATAATGCCAGTTAGGATAGGCCCTATTTACATTCTCAACTTTCATGAACTGGATTAAGTTAGTGAATTGTAATTTTTATCAATTTTATGGTAACAATTAATAATACAATATTATTTATTTAATTAACTTGACTATCATTCAGAAGAACTGGCAAACCAGCAAGTTAGTTTTTTATATGTACACAAAGAATTATTATCATCAGTAAAAGTTATGTCTTTGTTTACAAAATGCATCCAATGCATTTATAAGGTAGTTTATGTCGTTACACCAGAAAATCAAGGTTAAGTAACTTTAATTAATTTGAATAATGTGATACCTGTTTTAAAAATAGCATTACTGACTTGTTCACTATCAGTTCACTGCTATATAACATAGTTTATTTTAAATACCTATTTCATCTCAGTTAGTATATTTGACATGCTGCACATTTGATGCATTTACAGTATACAGTGTCTATAACTGGGAGTTACTCTTGTTAATTTGGATTTTTTTTCACTTGCTTTCAAATAACTGCTTGTGTGGATTGTTACATGACAGTGTCAGGGGAAAATGAACAGGCTTTCTTTTTAAGTTGATATGGTAATGCTGATATAAACTACAGTAAAAAATTTTTTTCCCTCTAAAGTGTTTCAGAATAATAAAAACAGTAGAATTATTTATACATCACAGTTTGGCTGTGTTTTTAGAAGAAAACCTAAACATTCTGGATGCTTGAATCACAAGCATGAGTATAAACTAAAGTTCAGTATTTTACAGAACAGAAGTGTTATGGAGAACAGTGAAGAATGAATGAGACATATCAATAGCACAAGCAAACCATATGTTCTGCAGAACTGGAAATGCACATTATTTTAAGCTGATAACAATTATAAGAACCTACCAGAAAGCATAGAACTGAAAAGTAAGGCTGGAAAATAATGATGAAAATACAATATTCTGCCCATTCCATAAAATGGAAAGTAGTGTAATGACCATGCAAGAAACAGCCACATACTGGCATGGCTCATGGAGGAGTTGATGCCTAAAGATTGAAAAAAAAAACACATATACAATCATTAACTTCATATATATATATTTGAAGACTTTAAATTATTATATTCCATGTTGCTCTACAAGAAGTCCTATTTTGAAAGAATAAACACATAAGTTATTCTCTTATTGCAGGTGGGAAAAAAATTATTATTGGATGTAGCATCATCACTGGCAAAAACATCTTTTACAGATAACCTAGTTTAAATGTAGACTGATGAATGTTTCTAATATTGGGCAAAATACTTCAATAGGTGTATAAACTTATCACAGTGAAAATCTTTACAGTAGTAACGTGTGAGAACTATAAATTGCCTCAGTTTCACTCTGAAAGTAACCCTGTTTAGTCACCTTCTTCATTACACATTGGACCAATTAAAACATATATATAGGTAAAAAAAAAAAAGTAGAGAAAATTGGTCAAAAATACAATAATGGTACATTCGTTCTTAAAAATGGGAACACAGATTTGTGCAATCAGTTTCCTGTATCGTTATAAGCAGGCACACTATCGTAAGTTCCATAAACTTTTATTTAGGTTATACAGAATAAAACAGATAGAGCATTTTCTTTTACTGTATATATTGTGCAAAAATAATACTTATTTTTTACACAATAAATAATTCTAGGAGCAACTTTAAGTAGTCATGCAAACATCTTGGGTGTACAATATTCAATGTATAAAAACAAAAAAAAAGTGATTATCATAAAATATATATCTCAAATTTGTTAATGTTACCTTCAACTTTTGGAGATCCTAGATACCCTCGCTGATGCCGCAATGCTATAATACCTTGAACCAAAAGATAGACACCCATCAGCACCAAGTTTCCCCACCAAATAATGGGGTTGCCCAACAAGTAGATACGATACTGATGTCCAGAGAAAAACTGACCCTAAATTAAGAAGTATTTTAATATCATGGTTGTTTTACAAAACTATTTCAAAAGCATAACATTTATAAGATATGTGGTGTTTTAAGCAACAACAACATACATATTTTAAATTATTTCAGGTTAACAATTTATGAAGAAAACATTGATATAAAACAAATTATTTTTTGCCAGAAAAATTGGTGGTTTATTACTGCTTATTTTAATGTGGTTAGTCCCTTCATTTGAACATTACACAACAAGATTTTTTTTTTTTTCATTATAAAACATTTCTTTCAAATAGATAAGTAAATTATATCATGATTCACAGAAACTTTATCAAGCATGTTAAATAAATGAATGTTACATACTAAAAAATATTTTTAATATAAAGTGTAAAATCTTGTTTAATTTAAATTTTTTTCTACTCTTAACCCACAGAAAAATAAATACAATGTGCATAAGAAAACCCGAACAAACACAAAAAACCAGGAAGTGATGAATGATTTGTGTTACTTATGTTTAAAGTGGATAAATCTGTGATAAATTTTTTTTATGCTATATAATTTTCAGAAAAGATATATCTGAAATATATAAACTTCTATAAAAAAAAGCATATTCAAAGGATTCTTCATCACTTAAAGTGATCCAAGAGAGAATGAATAAACACAGCTATAAACTTGACAAAGTACCATAAAATGAAAAAAAATACATACAATAGAGAACAAAGCTATAAAGTTGGACTACATTACATTATGTAAACATTTCTAAATTTTTACCAATTCTATATTAAAAACAAAAGTCTCACATGTTTTAATTTTTTATTTATTTTACTTTTACACTTGTGTTTTAAGTACATGTATTAGCCAGTTTAAAATGAAACTACATTGCTGCAAATTTTTTTTATCTCTCATGATCATTCTAACACTGACTTCAAACAAAAATAAACTAATTACAGATGTGAAAAATTTAAAATACAATATTTCTAAGTCACACATTGTGTACACCTACCCTGAAGTTGATAGGCCACTGCCATGGTCTTGATGTTACTTCTCCTTCTTTTGGTTTTAAACCAGAATTACCCTGTTGAAAGAGGTGTGAAGATCACTGTCTTTAAGAGAAATATAAGAAACTTTTTCTTCTTATTATTTAAAAACACATTTTCAAACAAACATATTTGCTATATATATTTCTATTAAACCATTTAATTTATAATATATGAGAAATTTGCAATAAATTGCAAAATAAAAATAAATTCAAAATCTAATTTCATGAGGCTAAAAAAAATAGTTCCCCAACCACAAAACTTTCAATTTTTATAGATGTATTTTATTATCAAGCATTTTATGCCTGTTTTCATTACAATAAAACATAACCTTTTAAAACTTAAGTTGTAGAGGATATCTATTAACCCTTTCAGGATTAGAGGGGTTTCGCTGATATCCCCTGATTTTTCCTTTTTGCAATGGAAATACTTATCTAAACTGTATGAAACTTAACACAAAATTACTATTAAAAGAGTATTTAGTTTCTATTTAAAACAACAGAATATAATTTGATTTAGTAGTTCTGTAATTTTTAGGTCTGATTTGATTGTTGTTAAGCACAAAGCTATACAATGGGCTATCTGTGTTTTGCCCACAGGGGTATCAAAACCCAATTTTTAGACACTGTAAAGACAATATTATTAACTTGTTAAAGCATACACTGATATTAAAGAATTTGTTAATTTTTACAGTTTGGCCTGCAGAGGATCACTATATTTACTGGCATTAAAAGTAGACCAATACTAAACCAATTAATTAAAATTGTATTCAAGACTTAATCTCAAAAGTACAAATTAGAAAGAAAATATACTAGTTTACTGAAAAATTCTTTCTTATCAAAAGATGAAAGATTTTTACTAACAAGCAAAGGAAATTTATCAAAATTCTTGTTTGAATTGTAAATGAATTTTTTTATTTTTCTTTGACTCAAATTACAAGTTGCATTTTATTGATCTACAAGTATACCAATATGAGGAAAGATGTAATTCAGTTTGTAAATGCCTATGGAACTTTAATATATGAAAATGTATGATTAGACCCATATATATACCAGAATGTGACAGTCCTCACCCAGTTATCATAATTGTGTTATTTATATGTTCACAATCTCTCTCTCTCCCCCCCCCCCCCAAATGCTCAGTGATAAGTTGGCAGGCTTACAACTACAGACAAATATATTTTCATCAAACACTGTTGAAGAAAAAGCCATTAGTTAAAAATACTAAATTAATGTTTTATGTTTAATAAAAAGACTTCCAATTTACAGATTTTCTCTTTCCTTACAAGACTTCAGATTGTTCAACCAGTTAGAAACACATACTATAGATACTGACAAGCCAAAACATAAAACTTCAAATTCTAACTGCTTTACTTAGATATCACTATATTTATTCTACCCACACTCCTATGTCTTTTATGTCCATAATTCTCTCTGACATTGCTATTGGACATGTTTATAACCAAAAGAAAGAGCATATTCTAAAATATGTAAATCAGGTGATTGTTTTTTTTAGCAGTCAAAATCAACAGTTCATGGTGAGGGCTTGATTTGTTTAGGCTAAAAATGTTTCAAATGGACATTTTTTTTAAAATGAAAATCTACATGTAAACATAAAAAATGAAAATTTGAGTATCAGTGAAGAAATGCTTTCTGACAGAACAATGGAATGGAAGTGCATCCGATAAAGCAGCTCAAATAAGTCCTGGTACTAGTACTGCCTTAAAAAAATAACTTCAGGTACTCAGTACCAGTGAGTTCTGGCAGAATTTCATATATTGTAAGCTATCTTTAAATGTTTCTATTTAGATATTAGCTTGAGGGTACATGAGATTAAGGCCTGGAATGTTATAGATGATGTCACAAAAATCTAGTAACTTCAACAAATATCTCAGAAGTGAGACTTCAGATATAAATACAAGTGGGCCAGTCAATTAATAAGCTTGCAGTGAATCAATGAAGCACCGAATCGTTTTTTTCTCAGTGCCAATCATTCAGTGAAGTATCTAGTTTTAACAAAATATACTTTTTTTTTATCAAGTTTAGTCGTTGCATATATTCAGTTATTTGATTAGCCATGAAATTGTATAAGTTTAATGTTAGTTGCAGTACCATTAGCAAAGTATTTCCATTTGAGTGTAATTTGTAAGTTTAGGCCTACAAGTTACAAGTGAAGGCAGCTCGTAGAAACTTTTAGGAACAAATAAACTAATTTGTTATCATTACTTGGACTGGATTCCCCATATTTTCACCAAATAATTTAAAAGAATCTATCCAAAGAAAGAACAATGTTACAACAATATGAAAATTCTATTCCAGTGTCTGATATATTTTTTTGTTCTAAAATGCATATTTGAAAACTATACAAGTTATTTTATGGACAACTAACAAAGTCTTACCAAAGTACACTCTTGAGTACAAGTATGTCTATTAGCTAAGGTACATAGTAAAATTCTTATTTTTTACATATATTTTTTATTTATTGTTATATATTTTGAACAAATGCAACTAAAATGTAAAAATTTAACCCATATTAGGTTAGATAAGACAAGCTAAAAGAAAAAAATTAAAACAATTCTTGTGATCAATTCTTGATGAACACATGCAACATATGTGGTTTCACATTGTGTGATACAACCTGATACTTTGTTTACCTTAAGTTCTTGCTGGGTGATTTACTGCTTTGTTACATTAGTCAGACACAGTTTAAAGAACAATAAAATTAAATGAAAGCACACTGGTGAATTCACTAAAGTTAGTGTTAGGGTAGTGAAAATAAAAGATACGATATACAGTTTTACCAAAAAAAATAACTTTTGATATTCATTTTGGGGGTACTGTATGGTGAAAAGAATTATTTTTTATACTTAGCATTCAGACTAATTCAGTAAGGCTTCAAGAATTCAGACAAATCTTTAGTAAAAATGCTTTATTGAAAAAGATGATTTTTTGGGTACAACAGGCTTGTAACGTATACTAAAAGCTTGCCAAATTTCATGAAGAAATACTAAGTACATTCAGAGTTAAAGAATGTATAGTTTTATATGTTGGTAATACGGTTGATTAAAATGACCAAGCCCGTATACAAAGAGATAATTGAGAAAGTAAGACAAACTCTTCACCCTATCTTAGTATTAAAAGTATGCTGTCCATCTTCTTAGAAGTTGATTAGAACCACAATACCAAATATCTATAGTTATTTTATATAACAAATATAGTGAATGGCTATCTAACAACATAGATAAAGATGTCTCGTTTTTTTCATGTCTCATTTTGAAATGCAACTATGTCCTAATTATTCCTGAATAATATTCTTTTACCAACGTAAAAAAGTTTCCAAGAAAAATTTAGAAAAATACTAATGTCACCAATCACAAACCTGAAACATCACAGCATGGGATTCAAAAAATCTTTCAAGAAAGCTCGGGGCATATACTTCAAAACTAACATTGGGTACTGAAATGAAAGACAAAGTCAATAATATTCCTGAAATAAAAAAATGTTCAATAAATTTCAAATGAGTTATCAGTGTGAAAATAAACAACTTTTTTTGATGGAAAAAGTGAAATAATTCAAAAGCATTTTTCACACCATTTCAGCAAAGATATTATTTAACTCCTTAAGCCCGAGTGGACACTGCCAGCATCTGGTAAAATTTATGTCTCTTTGGCTGAAAACTAATCCATGTTATTAACTATAAAATTAAGAAAACTGAAATTTTATAAGGTATGGTGATAATTATTAGGAAATCATGAAAATAATTATGGCAGAAAGTGCAAAAAATTACAGGTATAAAGAGATAATTTCATTTACCATGGTAATAACTGTAACTATGAGAGAGAAGAATTTAAGCAAATATAAAAAAACCTAAAATCAAACATGTTAATCACTGAGATAACCTGATACTAATAATAAACTCCATTCTCTGTAGTTTAATACAACCTTGTATTTAAAAATAAACTTGAAATTAATTAATTAATGGTGTATATTTAAACAGAGCAAAGAAATTTCATTAATAGATAGAACATTGTTTTTTCAGACTTAAAAATACTTACATAGTGGGAAAATGTTATCTTCAACATTCCAAATATTGTTTTTGTCCCTAACATTTGGATTACAGGTTACTTCCATTTGTTCAAAGCCCCTGTTTATGGAAATAACATTTTTACAGTTATACATATAAATCTACATTGTACTAGAAGTTAAACAGAATTAAAATAATACTCACCTCCAGATGGACAACAAGCTAAAGATTTCGATGTGCTATTGCTCTAACCCTTTCTCTTGCCACTTCATGT
Organism: Limulus polyphemus; assembly: GCF_000517525.1. NCBI lineage: Eukaryota > Metazoa > Arthropoda > Merostomata > Xiphosura > Limulidae > Limulus > Limulus polyphemus. The sequence goes on along the minus strand of NW_013666184.1, from coordinate 63,869 downwards.
CAATTCATAATGAAACTCTTGTTCTTGAACTCTCAAGAGGTTTAAAATATTCATGTATATCAGTAATGAATGCCCCAAGTACTTCTCATGTCAATCATGTACAGAAGGACAACTGCCAATGTATGATGCATCAACACTACTTACCAAAGGTAAGAATGGAAAAAGAATGAATTCTACTAGAGTTGGGTAATATTTGAATTTAACTTCAATCAAATGTCTAAATATCAAACATTTTGCTACTTTGATAGATTGTTTAAGCAGAGTATTCATGATGAAATTTGGTTGAATGAACAGCTACTGCCTGTTATGGAAAGTCTTCTGCCTTTTGTCTTCAGGTCCTAAAGATAAAAGGCAGAAGACTTTCGAAACGTCGTCCTCTATTCTTGTGTTTCTATAACAGGCAGTTGCCATCCATTCAATGAAATTTCATTTTGCTACTTAACCACTAGAGGGAGGTAGAATCTCAATGTTTTAAAGACTAATGATTACAACTGAAAAACTGAAACCTAATAATCACATTTAACATAAATAGTATACAGGACTTGATTCGTAATGATCAGATTGTATTAAATCAACGATACATTAACTTTGTTATTACCAATATTTCTGTCTGTAATAGAAGTAATACCTAAACCAGTTTAGAAGATTTCTTCTGCTAAAATCCATACATTATGCTAAGAAAAAAACAGTAAACTTTTTAATTACATAGAATTCATAAAATAATCCCAAAAACTGAAATGTTAAACAATTTTACTCAATATCATTTACCCAAATTAACAATAATGTAAATTGTATCTTACAAATACACTGTTATCTATTACTACACGTCTGAGTAATAGATAATTGATATATTGGTAAGATACATTTTCATGTTTACATCATTGATCTTTAAGAAGGAACAGTAATGCTTCACTGTACTTGCATCAGTGCACATAAAACTAACAAATAATACACAAACTGAATAAAAACGTAATAATAAAAGAAAGTTTGCTTCCAACGTTCTGAGAACCCTGGACACATCCAACACTGCTAAATTAGGGACATCTAGTGCAGATAGCCCTTGTGTAGCTTTCAAAACAAACAAAACCAAAGCTCTGTAAAAATGAATAGATTGATTGATATATATGTTGAAATGAAACCATTGTATATTGTTTTCGCGAAATCAAGTTTGACATTCACAAATTTATCCTAAAAAAACTAAGTACTGAAAAATATACTATGATCATTTAACCCTTTCACTATGGGTAGGTCAAAATGCACATCACGACCTGTTAAAGAGTTGCATTCAAAGTGTAATTAATGAGAAAAGAAGATATGTATCCTACTACTCTGAAAGTTGATTGGAAATATATATTTGTTTGGTTTTCACAAATGCATTCCCATTGATGGAACTTGCTTTACCACAGTTCACAGTATCATGTCTCAGCATTGTCTCTACAGGGTATCTCATGTGGTGCATACAATTTTCTCTATGCTTTGGACATGAGATGCCATCAACTTGCACATGTTTAGAGAAATTGGTTCTTCATCAATGAGTATTTATAAACACACTGCATATTTTTCTAAATAGTGAAACCCTGTGGTTTATGGTTGTTGAATCTGACATTGTTTCTGGGCATGCTCCTTGTGGTATACACACTTTACGTATACTGAGGGTTTCCCAACCTACTTAGGTTCTTTAAGACACCATGTGGTACTGGGACATCCTTTATAGCCTTAGTTCTAGTAGAACAGTCTTTAATGCTCACAACCAGATGTTCCGTATTATATTTTATCAGCAGAACATTTGTACAGACCAAGGCGGCTAGTCATCACCACCCACTGCCAACTCTTGGGCTACTCTTTTACCAACAAATAGTGGGATTGACAGTCACATTATAATGCCCCACAGCTGAAAGAACGAGCATATTTGGTGTGACAGGGATTCGAACCCGCGACCCTTAGATTGCGAGTCGAGCACCCTAACCACCTGGCCATGCCGGGCCTTCTTTACAGTGATTTAAATGGTTAAATGGACTTTTCACAGCAAAGACATATTAGCTATAGGCTAAAATTTTGCTCAAATGGTTACATTACTACAGCATTAACTTGAATGTCAGTAGCAAAGACAAATTCTTACTTTACTGAAACAAACAATGCAAAATGTAATATCATAATAAAATATTCAAGAATATGACTTGGAAATGTACCTACACAATTATAACAATATTTATGTACACTGAATATCTATCTATATGACTGTTGGGGTTTGAAACTCATTTTTTTCACCATTGGCAAATGTTTTTCAGTAAGGTCAAATAAAAAACAAATATACATGTTTAGTGTCCCCACCCACTTCCTTTTTTGCAACCACCTCCACCCCCACTTTTTTTTTGCCAATTTTTTTTCGATCATACAAAGAAGAAGATTTATTTATTTATTCATTTAGCCCTTTTTCTTGTCATAAATTCTGTATCATTTTGATGGAAAAAATGAAACAAAGAAGATTTCAGTTTGACATGAACACTTTAAAAACAAGCAACTATCCTGAAAAAAAAGGGGGGTGCAAACTTTCTTTCAAAGACTTCATTTAAAAAGAAAAAGGACCTCCTCCTTCCTTTTTCAAAATTTCTAGTTGCTTAACTTTTTTTTTACTTGATATAATTTGAAAAGTTACTCACAAAAGAGTCGAAAAAAAAAGTGCCACATTTTTGATTATGTATTTTGTTTATATACTATCAAATGTTAGATTTTTTGTTTGTGATCAAAATAACATTGCAAAAGATAAGAAAATGAAAAAGCA
>NW_013666184.1:51548-60160 GCF_000517525.1 Limulus polyphemus | reverse complement strand
TACCACTTCAACTTTCCATACATCATTAGCATCTCCTGTACCATTCTGAAAGAAGCCAAATAACCTGTAAAATCAGTTCTGCAAATTGAGATGTCTTATTTTATTTTGTATAAATCATATACAACAATATAGGTTACCTACAGTAAATGTAGTGAAAGTGCTTTCAAAGATCATAAATAAATCATATGGAAGTCTCAAAAAAATTTCCAAAATTATCCTGAAGGTTGTTAGAAAAAACTTTCTCTCTCTCTATACACACACATATATATATATATTTGTTAAACTTTCAACATTGCACTATCAATTGGATAGCAAGAGAGGCAGACATGTGATTATAGTAGATAAAAAAAACGAAAATGGACAGAAAATATGATTAAATTTTTGAATTAACATAAAAACAATTCTCATCTGATGAAACCAAAAAAACTACTTGCTGTTTCTGAAGAGATATATATGGAGGAAAATAATGATATATTTAAATATACATATTTGCTACTTTGTTCACCAAACCTGTCAACTAACATAAACAGATTACCACTTTCATACTATCCCAATTCACTTGTTAGCTCAGAATTTGATTACTATTAGCTTCTGGTAATCATATAATATAGTAGTTTACCCCTGATAATCCATGTCTTTTCTCTCTTATCATCATTGTAATCTTCCTATCCCAGATTCATTTATTTTAAATTTCCATGATCATCAAAATTAGAACAGATAAATCAGGAAGGTCGTAATGGTTACCAGAAAAATGCTCTTTAGTAAAATTGTATTTTTTGTATTTAATAGATTGGTATAAGTGATTAATTTCTGATACCTAAAACCATCCCATCTGGCAAGTTTCAGTGACTCACTGAAGGAAGTCATTCCAATCTATATGTTAGTGGTGTGTTATTTTATTATGGAGATGAAATCAACTTCTTTCCATGCAGATTTGTTTAAGTAGGATAATTTTCATTCTGTGGTTTCAAGGTTCTACTGTCTCTTTTTCATACTGATATATTAAAGTAGATTTTATTAAAGAAAGTAATTCTCTAACAAAACATATTCATGTTAAGATCCTACTATTTACCTTGTTACAGGAGCACTATTATGTTCATTATATTATTGGAACCCTTACACATAAATTTAAGATAAATCTTTTCATATAAAGGTAGAAACTTTACAAACTTATTGCATTTTTGAGTCTTCATGTAGAAAAGAATAGCCACTAATTTCAACTAATAAATCTTTTTTTTGGCTTTTAACCTAGTTAACAAAACAAAATGTTATCATTAAAATCGAAACAAAAGAGTCTGTGAATGGGAAAAATTTAAATTTCTAGGATGATAATGTTTTGTCTTTAATGTTTATGATGTTATGAAAAAATTCTTGAATCAACAGAGTGGATGGAACTCAAACATACTAGGGTGATAAACATTATGGAGATAATCGTTTGTTTGTTGTTAAGCGCATAGCTACACAAGTATCAAAACCTGGTTTTTAGCAGTGTGAGCCCGCAGATTTACCACTGAACCACGAGGGGGGGGGGGCAATACTGCACAAAGCAACAAATTGATTCTACTGCATTACTTCTCTAGAATAAATTATGAATTCATTATTAATTAGATTTGTAGGAGTTCAATTTGTCTAGATGTAATATACAGAATCAGCATTTTGTGATGACTAGGCTTTAATAAAAGGTACTTCTTGTATTCATTTTACATTGTAATGCCTGAAAAGTTTTATCTATATTGTTGAAAAATTAAGTTTGTTGGTAAAAAAAACACATAAATAAATGATTTTGAATAGTCAGACTGAACTGAATGTTTTTTTTCCCTCTTAAATTAGACTCAGGCTGCTTTTCCCTAATCTTATCCAAGAATATTTATTCCTTCAATCATAACATCAATACTCATTCCAATTGTCTGCACACCACAACCAAAAGTAAGATATACTTCCAATTGGATATACAGTATGGATAACAATGGAAAATCAAAGTTTTTCCTTGATTTTTTTTTATCCATAGCATAAAAGATTAACAAGCTTCTACTATGGCATTTTTTACATTTTATTGAAGAATTGTCTGTTTTCACATGAAACAATGTGGACTATTTTTTATCTATTTATCTGATAAAGATTCATATTCTTCCATAAATCACTTCTCTCTTAAAACATGACTGTGATGCTACTATGATGTAAACTTGTCTTTTATTTTTCTGATCAGGTCTGATAATAGGGAGCTCCTTTGGTAAATTAGATAACAAATGTGTGGAAAACATTTTACAATTTGATATTAAATCCCTTGTTTCTACATTTGGCTTGTGTATATTTTATCAGGAATCAGTTTCTTGCTTCTCATTAACATGCGATTCAGGTGAGAATTGCCCATTTTTACCTCATGTTAGTGGAGGGCAAGTATGTCTTTGCTGCTTGCCATTAATTTAATTTTTCCTCTTATAAATGGTAATTTGATAGTAAAGTTTCCAACTCTGATGGATGATAAAAGCTGTATACACACATGGTAACAGAATGTCTGAAATTTTGTTTATGATAATCTATTTTCTTCAGCATCAATCTGAAAAAGTTCAGTAGAACATCACTGTTCCCTTTTTTTTGATGCAAAACCAGACAAGTGATCTTTCATACTATTTAATAAGTTTAATCACATAGGTTCATTGTTGCAGAAGTGAGTATTTTTAATTAGGACCATTTTATTTCTAAATTGTCTGCCACAAGGCATATATGCTGTAATAAGATATTAAACAAATGGAACCAAATTTCAGTGGCTTGGTAGTAATATATTCAAAAGTGACATTAAGAAATCTTAGTTGTTTAACAAGTATTTCACAGCAAGTCTGAAATAACAGGGACAGAAACTTAAATACCTGGCCAAATACATAAGAGCTTTTAGAAGCACATTCAAAAATATAACAGTTTACTTAAAAAGTAGTATGCAAGTTATGAAATAGAGTAGCAAAGTGCATCAATCTGAAATAATTCAGTAATTCACATCAGTCAGGAAGAAGCACAACAAACAGCACCAATCTGAAAAAGTTCAGTAATTCACACCAGTCAGGAAGAAGCACAACAAAGAGCATCAATCTGAAAAAGTTCAGTAATTCACACCAGTCAGAAAGAAGCACAACAAACAGCATCAATCTGAAAAACATTCAGTAATTCACACTAGTCAAGAAGTAAAACAAACAACACCAATCTGAAAAAGTTCAGTAATTCACACCAGTCAGGAAGAAGCACAACAAACAGCATCAATCTGAAAAACATTCAGTAATTCACACTAGTCAAGAAGTAAAACAAACAACACCAATCTGAAAAACATTCAGTAATTCACACTAGTCATGAAGAGGCATAACAATCAGCATCAATAAAAAAAGACAGACAGACAAAATTGCAATTCAAAAAAACATATTAAAAAAGCAGTACATTAGATACCATACCAAATAATGTTTACCTCATGCAAGCACATTTAATCTTCTACTTCCAAGTTTAGCACAATTACAGTACTACAACACAGTATGACATATAATCCCATTTTTGTAGTGTGTACTTTTATTTAAAACTAGACTCCACATCCACATCATGGGAGACAGAAAACATGATGAGTATAGAAGTAAGGTTGTGGGTTACCTCACTGGGCTATTACAATAAACATGAAAGCCATCTTATGTCACCTTGAAAATGTCATGGCTAATGAAGATGGTGAAACCTCCATTGCCTTGTGGATCAGGCCTTTTAGTCAAAGGAGTAAACCTTAAATAAATCTAACAGAAAGCAATGAAAAACCACTGTTGTATTTGCCAAAAACATTATGACCCAAAAGTTCTTAAATGATAAAACAAAGATGCTTGATAAGCTCACAAAATGGTTAGGAACCATGAAAAACAATTCAGAATTGTTGAAGAGCACCAGGAACAGAGAAAATTGGAATGCTATGATCATAAAAACACTGGAGAAGAACAATACTGTTATTTAAATTAAATTCATTATCAAAATATTAATATTAGTATTTAACCCTTTAATGCCTGTAGTAGCAGCTCATTAGGTTTTGGTTTCACTAAATCCAGTAGCCAAAAGTTGTACAATAAAACACTTGACATTATAAATGGCCTGAAATAGTTATGAACTTCAACTTTCTATGACAAGTTTAGAATACATCTTTCATCAGATATATTCAGATAAATGTTTCTAAATTTTCATGCAATTGTTCTCCATGTAATAATGAATTCTTGTTTAAACAAATGTTGAAAGGTCAGAAACTATGTACAAATTCTTTTATTCAAGTAAAGTTGCATATGCAAACAGCTAAAAGTTGTTATTACTTAGATTCTGTGTCTGACCACTCTGGGTAGGAAAAGCTAACTCAAAGGGTGGTACAGATACTTGTACAAATTCATATGAATAAGGGGTTATCTCTATAATTGTTATTTGGAATAGTTGGTGACGTATACAGTGTTCAATTATGGGATATAACACTTTTAACATTTTTCCTGAATTTTGGTGGTAAATCAGAATTATTTTTGTCTTTTCCTGTGTACATGTGTTTTATAAAAGCCTCCTTTCAACCACAGTAGCCAATTAAAGTCACAACAAATAACTGTAGACCAGCTAGTAAGTGAAATACTTTATAACACAATTTTTCATTGAATAAAAAAATTTGTTCTTTGTTCACTTATGTTTGCATGTTTCTTTTCCTTGCTCACTGTGGGATTCTCTGCCTAACATTTTCAGCATTTTGTGGATACTTTTGAATTTAATTATCAGTTATCAGTGAACTTGAATACCACAACATTAGAGTGTTTGTTTGTTTGTTTGAAGTTAAGCACAAAGCTACACAATGAGCTATCTGTGCTCTGCTCACTACGGGTATTGAAACCCAGATTCTGGCGTTGTAAGTCCACAGACATATCACTGTGCTACTGTGGGGTACTTTAGTGTGAAGCATAATAATATTTTCAATACCTCTTTGATAACTTCACAGATGCTATGAACTTGGCACTGATCAAAGCTTTGCTTTCATAATAAATGTACATAAGTTAAACATCAAACAATATTTTATATCAACATAAGGGTTAAAAATGGCTCTTTCCAAATATCTCAGTATATTTTATGTATTAATCCAAACCCTAACCACTAAAATCACAAATATTAAGTCTAGAGACCCTCCCTACTCTACACTTTTTATCATATATCCTAGTTTCCCTCAAGTTGTTGTACACGTAATGTCAAAGAGTTAAAATTCATATTTCTTTAAAATATAACAATAAATTAATTAATTCAAATTATTACACACCTTCTAGTAATTTTTGAACCATATTTCTACATTTTCGTTTTGTAATTCAGCATTTTTCTGTTATTAGTGAAACATTATATTATTTTACATACATCATGGTTTAAGTTTACAACATATTAGCATTAACATAGCCAATATATTCCACACTAGACATGCTACAGTTAAATTACGGTAGACAAAAAACATGCTTCAATGCCAAAAATGAATAATACTTTCAACATCAATAACATACTTCACCATAACAGGTAACTTGCTGGTGGCGTTTTGTAACAGGAGCCATCTCTTTATGGCTGTGGATATTTCTTGTTGTTCTGTGAAAATACATAAACATTAAACTTCGCTAAAAAAAAATTATATTTACTATGGTATACTTAAAATATTTAATATGTACATTTCTTGTGTCTACAAAAACCACAAAAAAACTATAAAAAACAAAAGCTGTATTATTTAAAAATTATCACATAAATTATTAGAGAGCAAAGTACACATGTAAAAACACAATATTAGTTATTTTGAGAAATTAAATATGTATAGCTCATTAGAAACAGGAAAGTTTTTGTATAGTGGTGGTGTATTTTCTATTACTATATGCTTTTGATTACTTTGTCATTACAAGATTCTTAATAATATAGAAAATTTCAACTACAAAAACAAAAAAATCAAAAATCATAATGACCTTCAACCTTTTTAGTCACTTCTTTAAAAGTACTGAGGGATGGGGGCACAGCAAAGTACCTACAACTGAAAAGGGTAAGAACTGGCAAACATAGTGGCAAGAACATCAGTTTTCTTATACCCACTGACCATATGGCCTAGTTAGTGGATCTCTTTCTTCACACCCAATGCCATTTGTTTTGTTTTTTCAAATCTTTATCAGTTAGATGTATATCATCTTTGTGATTCAAGAATACTGGCATCAGTGCAGCAAAATTTTGATAAAGGCCCACATAGGCTTCTAACTAATACTATCCAAAGCAGTTGACACAAATGAGGGTACAGAAGACCTCAATATGAGACTGAATAAAAATGCTAATTACTAGTGGTCCCATATTAAAGTACATACAAAAATGGCTTAACATCCACAAAACATATCTTCACATTGAACAATATCCATAATATTGTTTCACTATTTATTAAAAATAATAACAATTAAGAAGGAAAACCATCTAGAGACAGAAAACTTTGTTGGAAGACCACATCAAAAGTTAATTATATAACTCAACAATATATGTAAATATTAATGTATGTAAGATATTTAGTGTCTTGTAAAACGTTTTGCAAGAGAAAGCAAACATCTTAATATACAAAACTGCTATTCTAGCTTTACATCTATAATAGTACTTACACCAGGTGCTCCAATCGGACCAGATCACCATTTTTTATTAATTCAATTTTATTACTTGATGGCTGAGGCTGGTCATCAAATTTTTTGATTAGCCATTTGTTGTTGTCATCTTTGTGAGAATATGCTGTGACCTGTTAAGTAGTTTCAGAAAAATTATTTATGTACAGAAATATGACCAGATGGCATGCAGAGAAAACAATTAATAGTCACTGTGGTATGAATTTTTTACTATAAGTAGACATCTATTGGAAGAGTATAAGAATGTTTGCAACAATTGTGTGAATCTAAAATAAATAAAAGATTTGTCATGTAGATCCATGAAAACTGTGGAAAATCATCATCACTTTGGTAAATATGCAAGCACATCAGAATTATATAAGTTTTTAAGACGAGCAATGATCACTAAAAAAATGAAAAAAGGTACTCTAATATAAATAATATGTTACGAGCATTAATGGCCTTTTAAAACTATGCACAGAGTTTATAAGAATATAGTGTGACATAGTTACAAGAAATATTAAATGAGAATATGTTTGAAAAGATGCAATTTATTACATTTCATCAATTCATTATTTACACAAGTACACTGAGTGGTCACAAGTAAATAGACACCTAATTTTTCGTCATTTAACTGATTTATGGTAACTAATTTGTGTTCACAGAGCACTATATAAATGAAAATGGTCCGCATACTAATTATCTTGTGCTACAACATGCCTAGAACTCAAGGTTCTCTCGAATTGTCAGACTTTGTTAGAGGAAGGATAGTTGGTCAAGGAGATGGTGGAATAAGTCAGCGGCAAATTTCGCAGAATTTGGGAATCCCACTTTCGACAGTCAACAGAATCATTGTGCAGTTCAGGAAACACGGCAAGGAAACAACTGAGCAGCGTCTGGGTCCATCGGAGAGGACAAAAAGGGCTGTCAAGAGGAGCATCGAAATGGATCCTAGATTAATGACTGCAGAAGTGGCCAAAGTTGGTGGGATGAGCCCGAAATCTGTTCAACGGATTCTCCACAGACTGGGTTATTGTTGCAGAGCAGCTAGACGGAAGCCCTTATTAAGACCTGCCAACATAGTCAGACGAAAGAAGTGGGCAAGTGATATTATGACCAAGCCTCTGGACTTTTGGAAGACCGTATTGTTCTCAGATGAATCAAGATTCGCTCAATTTTCGGACAGTGGAAGGATATGGGTCTGAAGAATGCCTCACCAAGAGTTTTGGCTCAACAGATTGCAGCCAATTGTGAAGCATGGTGATTTCAGCGTGATGGTTTGGGTTGGTGGGAGATCGAGCTTAGTGGAGTGCGTTGGGAACATAAATTTTGCGAAATACGTCAAAATATTGGAGGAAGGACTCTTGCCACTTTATTCCTCGGGTTTCGTGGACAAGAACACAACGTTGTTCAAGGAAGATGGAGCACCATGTCACACTGCTAGAAACACCCAAAAGTGGCAGGAAGAAAATGGTATCCAGAAATTGCCCTGGCCGAGCCAATCTCCTGACATGAACCCCATCAAAAACCGCTGGGCCATGCTCGACCGGCAAGTCAAGAAACAACAAAAAAACCAACTTCAAAGAGCGATTTTTGAAGCAAGAGTGGGTGAAAATCCCACAATCTAAAATTGATGAGATGATTTTCACGATGCCCCAAAAGATCAATGAACCCCACGAAACGAAAGGAAGATCTACTAGATATTAATTAAATTATAAATATATCAATTCATGTGAATATGACTGAAAAATTTCATTTTTTCTGAAAAGGTGGTGTCTATTTACTTGTGACCATGCTGTGTACAAATAAAATGGTGTTTACATGTTTTGAAACCTAAAGAAAACTCAAAAATTTAAAAAGGATTTAATGTGCAAACACAGAATGATGCTTTTTTATTATAGTGTTGTGCTTTGTTGTATGTTTTTGGTCTAGTAAAGCACATATTATTCCTGTGTTTTTAAAATTCCCAATAGAATATAG
>NW_013666184.1:49526-51333 GCF_000517525.1 Limulus polyphemus | reverse complement strand
ATTATAGTGTTGTGCTTTGTTGTATTGTTTTGGTCTAGTAAAGCACATATTATTCCTGTGTTTTTAAAATTCCCAATAGAATATAGATTGAAAACATGCTTTACATTCAGTAAAATACAGCTATATTTATATTAAAAACATTTTCATTCTATATGTTATAATTAAATCATTTTTTTTATACTAGAACAAAGACATAATGAAACACATTATGCTTATATGAATAATAATAAAATAGCTGAAGAATAGAGAAGATGTTGGAAAGACAAGATGTTATACTGTTATAGATTTTTGAATATTATTTAATATTAATATTATCCTTTGTAGTGATTTGGGTTGAATAACAAAAGACTAACTAGATTTAGTAAGATTGATAAATAAAAATAGTAGGGTTAAACTTTTAAAAAGCTTAGTTGTATAATCTGTATTACAATGTTACATTAGGCTCAGGATGTGTACTTGTACTTTCAAGCTTAGCTGTAATTCTTCTTACTGGTAAATCGTAAAACAGGTAAAATACATTGTTTTACTAAACAAATACAATCTAAAGACTAGTTAATTGTCTCTTCTTGTTTTAAGGATTATATTGTTTACTTGAGTTTAGATTCATTAGATTAAATTCAGTTTAGAGCAATAGATGCAATATAAATCAGGCAAAATACATTGTATTATTACTTTTGATATCAGTATTATGTAAACATCAAATAAAGTAATGAATAGTTATTTGTCACTGCTGTAAAATTAAAGATAAACTTGTTTAATTTAGTGTGAACATAAAGTAGTGATAAACTGTAATATATTTGATTCTAAAACGTTAAACTTAAGAAAAACAGTGTTAGCAACAGCCTACTGGAACTTACATTGAGTATTTATTTCCTGGCTGTAAATACAATGGTTAAGACTAGTGTTGGACTTAAGCATTCATAGTTTGTTAGGTGTGCTGAGTGGAATGAGTGAGTTGTATTTGGGAACTATGTACTGGTATTTACTTTTAAGGAAGCTAATAGTGAAGATGTGCAATTTGTATATAGAGTTTGTAGGTTTAAGGAGAAGTGAAGGCTATTGTAATTAAAGTAGAATCAACAGATAAAGAGACGGGGAACTGTGGGAAATGGCAGCAGGATTTCAAGAGGAGCTTAAACTTTTACATATAAGGGATGTATCAGCTAACAATGACTTTCAAGAAGTTAAAGAGAATACTAATAGAGCTAAAAGTAGTAGATTTAGTTGTAATGAGCCTATTCTATTGAGCAAGAGATTTCAGTCCATGACTTGTGCAGATGAGAAACTATTGGAGCGAAGGAAAACAAAAGGGTCAGAGAAGAATGTGGATAGGATAGTCTGTGGGGTAAATAGGGAGAAAAGAATTAGATTATGCTATTCAGGACACAGGTGGAGGATATAACTGACAGAGCAGGAGATATAATAAAGGGGACTAGCAGAGATGCAGTTTTTGTTGTGCACCTAGGGGTTACTGATGTAGGGAAAGGTAGGTCAGAGGAGATAATTAATAAGTACAATGGGGTTGATAAAAGCATTTAAATAAAAAGCCATAACTTAATTTTGTCAGGGTTACTGCTCAGAATTGTGGGGATGAAGTTATAAGTAGGTCACTAGGGCTAAATGCTAGGCTGAAATTAACGGGTAAAAGAAAATGTTATCATGTTTGCTTACTCGCATTCAAAATTTTATTGAACTATTATTTCATGAATTTATGTCAATAAGTTTGGTAGAATATAATATAAATTTTAGTATTATACCTTACTTAATTTCTTAATTTAAAAGTAAATATTAAAAACACAGTTAAACA
>NW_013666184.1:20433-48654 GCF_000517525.1 Limulus polyphemus | reverse complement strand
GAAAATTTTCTGATGCACAAAAGTATTTTTAATCTTAAAATGAAAATTACTTTGTATGTTGAATAGGCAACATGGATTTGCTTTACAAACCGTAAGATGACTTAATAAAAAAAATTGATATTTTGTGTATGACAGCATTGTAATGTTTACTGATAATCTGCCAAATTTCGTTAACATACACACAAATTTAAAAGTTATAGCATGAAAACTATAACAAGCACATAATGATTACGAGGTCGGTCCCAGGGACCGAGCCCATGCTAAAACAGTTAATATGTAAGGATGAGCAGATTGGCTAGTTGGATTTGTGGGATCAGTTCAATAGAAGAAAGGAGCTTTTTGGAATGGATGGTTTACATTTAAATAGGATAGGGGCTGGCTTATTTGTTAAGGCTATTAACTCAGCTCTAAGGGAAGTTTTAAACTAGGACTATACAGTGGTGAGGGCCAGAATAATCTAAATGCAAAAAGAATAAGAGGCTGAAAAAGTTTAGCATAGGAAATGAGTATAGAAGTAGTTATAATGGTAGGTTTAATTTTTACTATTGTAATGCTAAAAGTACAAGAAACAAAATAGATGACATTAGGGCACTAGTAGCAATGGAGGATTTTGATATAATGGGAATAATTGAAACATGGTTAAACGTACATGATCTTGATGACAGAAATTTCTTTGAAATATAGGGTTACAGGTTAGTTAATAAGGATAGAGTACTAAAGACAGGTGGAGGAGTGGCTGTATATGTAAAATGTGAGTTACATCCTGTTGAAGTTGAGGATATCAAAGATAATAGCAAGGAGATTGAATCCATTTGGATTTCTATCAGTGGATATAAAGAGAAAAACTTTACAATGAGATTAAGATTTCAACTGTTAATGAACTCATAATTATGGGTGATTTTAATTTCAGGCATATAGATTGCAAAATGAGTCAAACCATGAAGAAAGAAGGTTTTTGAAAACTGTTCAGGATAGCTTTCTTCACCAATATGTCAAGGAACATACTATAAACAATGCTATTTTAGATTTATTGTTTACTTCAAATATAGAAATGATAGAGAGAGTGGAAACTGGGGATCATCTGAGCGCAAGTGATCATTGCTCTATTAGATTCAATGTTTTACTGCATATGGAGATAAGGAATAATAATACTTTGTTTACAAATTTCAAAAAAGCAAATTTTGAAGGGATGCAACGAGAGTTATCTGTTGTAAGTTGGACAGCTGAACTATTTGGAGAAACTGATCAGATGTGGAAATTTCTTAAATATTTAAGGTAAACATATTCCTTATAGAAAGAAAATAGTAGCTGCAAGTAAAAAAAGGTTGGTTCACAAAGAGTATAAGAGATAAAATTAAATAAAAGCATCATAAACTTCAGAAATTTAAATTGACTGGTATGATAGGAGACTTAGAAGATTATAGAAGGATGTATGAGAAAAGGTTGGCTGAAATGTAACAATTAACAGTAAGGACTTCTTTAAATACATTAAAGATAAACAAAATGTTAGGATGGGGGTAGGACCCTTGATAGATGATAAAAGAAGGCTTGTATCTGATAATTATGAGGTGGCTGGGTTATTAAATTTTGCTTTTTCTTCAGTTTTTACTGGTGAAGATTTAAAAAGCATTCCACATCTTGAACAGTTGATAAATGGAAACAAAACTGAACAAGATAACTGCATTAATTCTGAGCTTGTTAAGAAAATATTGGGAAGTTTAAAGGACAATAAGGCTCCTGGGCCAGATAATATTTCACCAAGAGTTTTGAAGGAGGTTAAGGATTGGATATGTCAGCCACTAACTACCATTTTTTGTAAGTCCTTGAATAGTGGACAAGTACCAGGGGATTGGAAGTTAGCTAATGTGACTCCTCTTTTCAAAGGAGGTGATAAAAAGTGTCCCAGTAATTATAGGCCTATTATTCTTACATCAGTTGTGGGAAAATTTTGGAAAGTCTGATAAAAGATGCTTTGCAAAGCCACTTAACAAAGTTTAGAATTTTACTGGATAGTCAACATGGTTTCACTAAGGGAAAATCTTGCCTTACAAATCTTTTGACATTCTTTGAAAAGGTTACTGTTTATGTGGATGAGGGTAAGGGTGTAAATTTGGTGTATCTGGATTTTCAGAAAGCATTTGATAAGGTGCCAAATAAAAGGCTTGTAAAAAAAATTATCTCTATAGATGTGGGGGATAAGTTAACAAATTTGATAGAAGAGTGGCTAGATGGAAGAAAGCAGAAGGTTGTTACAAATGGAGTTCAGTCAAATTGGATTAATGTCACAAGTGGAGTACCTCAGGACTCAGTCTTAGGATCTTTGTTCTTTTTGATTTACTTCAATGACATAGATGAAGGAATGATATATAAATTTCTTAAATTTGCAGATGATATTAAGGTCTTGGGTATTGTAGCTGTGAAGAGGATGTTGCTGATTTACAAAAGGATTTAGATCATTTAGTGAGTTGGGCAAATAAATGGCAGATGAGTTTTAATTATAATAACTGCAAGATAATGCATGTGGGTTATCATAATTTGAATTATAAGTATAATTTGGATGGGAATAACCTTAACAGTGTCTTGAAAGAAAGGGATCTTGTTGTAATGGTTGATCAGTCTCTTAAGCCACCCAAGCAGTGTGTTGTTGCTAGTGGTAGAGCAAATAGGATATTAGGTTGTATCTACAGAAATATGGAATACAAGTCTAAAGAGGTTATATATTCATTGTATAGGTAACTGGTTAGGACACATTTGGAGTATTGTGTTCAGTCCTAGGCTCCTCACCTTAGGAAGGACATTGAATTGTTGGAAAGGGTTCAGAGAAGGGTTACTAGAATGGTGCTTGGAATGGACAGGTTGTCATATCAGGAGAGGTGTAAATCTCTCAAATTGTTTTCTCTTGAAAGTTTTATAGGGGATATGTTTAAGACGTTTAAAATTGTAAAGGAAATTAATAGTGTTGATGCATCATCTTTTTTCATACTTAACAGTGAGAATAGCAGGACTAGGGGACACAGGTATAAATTTTGGCAGGATAGGAATCCTCTTCAGTTAAGACAGTTTTATTTTTCTAACAGGGTGGTTGGCTTTTGGAATGGGTTGCCCTTGGATGTTGTAGAGGCAGTACATTTAAGTGAGTTTAAGAGAAAGCTTGATAAGTATATGAATGATAATGGCTGGCTTTAAGATTTTATTTTATATTTATTTATAATAGTTTTAGTTTAGTTTAGAGATAATGAGACAGCCAAGATGGACCAATAGGTCCCATGTTGTCCCAGAAATTATATTCTGTTAAATACAAGTTTTCATTCTGATATTTAAAAGTAAAGAATGGTATTTAAAATGGGTACCTGTTGTTGACGAGCTCCTACCCCTTCAGGATAGAGATGCCAGTGAGAGTGCAAGTAGCCTCCTCCAGTTCGATGGTTCTTTAGTGTGATGATAGCACCATAGGCAACTTCTATTACACCATAAAATATCATTTTCAGTTTTTAAAAAAATCTTGAATAATTCAAAACACAGCTAATTTTTGTACACTTGCATCAGTCGTATCATCATTATATTGGGATATTAGTTTTAATAATCTACACTTGTGATGAATTAAGGTGTTCTTTTTGTATGCAAGTATATATATATATATATAGATAGATAGATATATACACACACACACACACACTCATTTACCATTATTACTGACACTAATGAGAGTTACCACCAGAGTGCCTTTTAACCCCATGCATGTGGGTGATTTCAAAATAAATTGAAGGAGATATGAATGATGCAAAACTTTATTCAATCATTTTACAAAAATCATTTCTGAATGAGCAGTGCAACTGTAAGTTTGTATTTGCGTGCTTTCGACCCTCTTACTGAAGGCTTCATTGGGCAACAACATACTGAGCGATAAAAATTTGTTAAATTGGGAACTCTGTCTTAAAATAGGTATGTAGGCAACAGTTGTAACAAAAATGACATTTGGTATTAAAGTTATTAAATACATAGAGTTATGATGAATATAGAATATAAATCAATTGCTTTGATATAATAAACATAAGGAAAATAGAATTATAGGTATTATGTAGAGAAAAAATAAAAGAATTTTTCATACTTCAAATAACACATCAAAACCACATTGATACTGTGTTTGTATAAGTTTCTAAATATTGTCTTTGATTTTAAATTACAAAGTAGTTGAGAAGTTTGGCTAACTGAGCGATTGATTATACAAATTAAATAGAGGGCTGAACAAGAGGTTAGGTTTTATCCTGTACAACATTTTTTAAAAACCTGTTATAACAAAACTGTTATTGTTTTATATCTTTTAAAAGAAACCACGCATAAAAGTGCATATTATCATTTCTGCCAATAACGTAAAACAATAACAGTTTGTAACAACGGGTTTAAAACAAAAATGCATAAAAGTGTTAGAATTCATATTATTGGCAGAGCTGATTATATTTAAATGCTTGTTCATACTAATTTCATATTCATAGAATGCTTGAACACAGTATGTTTTTCTTTTCAGTATTAGTACCTTTATACATTTGAAATGTATTGTTACATGAAAAGTTAAATTTTGATCCTTTCTGTTTTGAAATAGCTAAACATCGGCCCTCTGTTCAGGTAATACTCAGGCAACACTGGGTAAGGACTGCTAGTGTACTTTATGATTGAAACTTTTATATTATCCAAGTATTAATTTCTTAATGTCAAAAGGAAATATTTAAGTAATTTTTCTATTTTCTGTACTCTGTATCACGACATACGGTAGTGAAGATTTCTCCTTTTTAGACTTTTTGATTCCCTTTTTCTGCCTTCAGACAGTCCAATCAATTAGAAACAAATTACAGCCTCATCTCTTCTCAATTTCCTGAGATATAAGTAAAGTTGTCCTACCTACAAAGCAGGCTCTTCCCATCTTTTCATAAGTTTAATGTATTTTCTAACCCACAAGATATGTACTAAAATTATACATATTTATAATCAATAGAAGGAACAAAATTCAGTGTACTGCCCTCTTATATTTTCTTTGTTTATATTTTACTGGTCAGAGATGGCAGTTTCCATGTAAATATTATGTGTTGAATGAAGTCATTGCTCCGAGCAGTAAGGGAATTTTTTTAACCTATTTACAGCTTAGTTAGAAAGACAGATAAATTAGTTTTATGAAATTCTATTCTAGTGCCTGATATACTTTTTGTGCTCTAAAATCATACTTGAAAGCTACATGAATTATTTTATAGACAATTAACATAGTGCAAAAAAGTTGTCTTATTAAAGTACATTCCAGAGTATAAATAGGCCTATAAGTGATAAATTTTGTTTTTTAAATATATTTTCTATTTACTGTTTTTTTTTTTATTAAAGCCAACTAAAATGAAAAAAATTAGGAAACTTACAGGGTTAGCTAACATAACTTAAATTTAAAAAAAAATCAAATAAAAATTTCTTGTGATTGGTTGCTCAGCTCACTTGCATAATTCACAAGGTTTGATCTTGTGTGATACAACTTGATCTATATATCTACACTAAGCTATCCTTCTGTGATATATCGGGCTTCTTAAAGTTAAAGGATGTTAGGATAAATAATTGTAATTGTCTGTTAAAAGATTCAGAAGTTCTAGAAAAAAAAACAAGGTATTTTTTATTTTATTTCATATTTTTCAACTTTTCATTTGACTGTACTTATATGATTTCACCAGTTATTGTTAAAGTAGAAAATGTAAGAGTTAATGTATAGGATATTTGTACAATACAATAAAGAATGAGTTATTTAAATATGCTAAAGAAGGATAAGACAAACTCACTGACATGGTTTATATCTTGAATCATATCAGCAAAGTGAAACAATCACTTCTTACAATTATTTACATTGGTATGGTACAGTAATTAACCTGGTCACAACAGGTTATTGTATTTTACATGACCTTGTAACCATGGTGGTACATGTACTAGAACTCTGAAAGTACTTAATGTATCCTCATAAAATTTGGCAAGCTTTAAGTAAACATTAAAAATGTCTTGTATACAAAAATCAGAAGTTTGGATTAAGTATTTTTACTGAAATTTTATCCAAAATTATATGGAGTCAGGGTGATGACTGCTCTGAGTACAAAGCAATTTTAATGTTAAGATCAAAAATATGTTTCTTTATCTGAAAAATTTCAAATATATATCAAATGTTTTTTTTGTTTTGTATTTTCAGAAAAACCTTATATATTCTATAATATAACTATATACAGGGTCAATTGATTTGACCAACCTTGTAACCATCATAAATAATTAGGAAATAATTCTAAATTGCCCTTTTTCTTTCTGGAATGACTTCAAATTGTAACAGGAAACAATAATTGTTTATCCTAAATAGCTTAAAGCTTGTAACAGTATCCATCTATATATATACATAATTGTATTGCCTTTTGAGCCTTGTCTAACTAATAATCCTGTCATACAAGTTATAACTCACTTAGCGAACATGCAGCTTATGTTACTGTATCAAGTTATGTAACACACAAGATGCTCCCAAGGTTATCTTGTGAGGAACTTTTATTATTGTCATTATTTTTTGTTATTGTACCTAATCTAACTTTATTTAACCTAACAAGTTTTAAATTTTTATATTTTAGTTACATCTGTACTAATAAATGAAGAATATACATGAAAAAACAAGAAATATAGTACTTACCAAGGTCTTCATTTTTACTGTCAACTATCAATGAAACTTGAGCCTATTTTTTATACTAATGGTACTACTACAATCATATATTTTTTTATTTCATTAAAAAATGCACCAAAGAACACAGAATAATAGCACACACACAAAGCAAACAACGTCCTGTAACCATCATAATGTTTCTGGCTTTCTAACTATGCGATAAGAGCTTTTAGAAATTCAGCTAAGCTTTTTGATTTTATTCGTGTGAGAAAGAAGTATAGAACTGGAGGCAATACAGACAATTCTCTGTACAGAAATAAATGTAATATAACACATCATTTACTTGAAACTTAGACTTTCTATTGGCTATCAAAATATAGTACATAACTTCTGAGAAAACTCTTGGTAACTTTTGAAAGAGAGGATGTAGAAGTGGACATGACAAGTGGGTCTGATTTTCTAGTTTATGGCCCTGTAAACAAATAAGATTGAAGGCTATAAAAATTATGCTTTGCCTGAGTAATATCTACCTACTGATACATAATGTACATTATGTACTTCTCAGAAGGATGGTAATTTATTTAGAGTTGAGGAAAGCCCTAGAGAGAAAATTTTACAGTCCTCATACCAGGAGAGATTGATAATTTTTTTAAATTTAACTTTGAACTTTGACCTACCCAATGTTAAAGGGTTAAATTAGTTCTTAGCTTCAGGAATGTTACAAGAAAGAAAATTAAAATCTTAGAACATGCAGATATATTAAAAAGAAATAAGTTCTTACCTCGAGGCATATTAGCATGATAAAGAGAATTCCCCTCTAACTGAGACTGAAAAGCTGAACTGAAGAAACCATCACCAGTTCCACTGCGAAACAAAACAAAAAAAACATTATAATCTTCAAATATTTACAAATAAGTTACGTTTTTCTAAAAAAACTCAAGCCCTAAAATTATGTCCCTAAACAAAACATATAGATGTGGTCACAAAACTCCCTTTATGTGTTCCAATGAAGGAAACAAAACAGTCCAAGTATCTCAGTAACATTTTTTTATTATGCTAAATAATGGTTATTACAAAAATAACGGATTAAAAATAACTAAAGTTTACCAAATTTGTAATTATTTTATTCATTTTACAAGTTTTAATAACCAGACCAAATTAAACTTAACAAAAGCCTTCTATAATTCTTAGACACCTATACCTGATAATAAGCATCCAGTGTTGTAACATTAGCATCAAAAACTCGTAGAATATGTAACTTAATTATAAATAGTGAAAGAAAAGTTTATAAACAATAAATAACAAAAAATACTGCTTTACGTGTCAACTTTTTAGAACTCCAGTTTTGAATTTAAGTAAAAGGGGCAATAAAACACCGATGAACGGTAAAAGCATTGATCAGTAAAAAACACAACCTATACTTGTATCCTAGGCCTACACTGATAAAAGCGATATTTTTCTAACTATATTTTTGGTCAAGCTCAATTTCTATATAATAATTATAGTTTGTCTTCTTTTACTTGTATGTTTTATTTGAGAAATAATATATTTACTAATACATACAAATAAAAAAAAAATTTCTGTCATCTAAATAGTTTGTCATTGCAGAACTCCTAGCTTCCTGTACTCACTAACCCTAATTATCCTAACCTTGTATCTTCTCATATAAAAATATACCTGTAGTTTTAAAACATACTTAATATAATCCAAGAAGATTATCATGAACAAAAAGATAATCAAAAGAAATTACAAAAAAGTTCAGGTTTGTGATTTGTTCCTAAATTCTGCAAATTTTGTACAAGGATCCTTTGTTATTCACTATCAGAGCTTCTGCTACTCACTATTTCAAAAATCACACCTCACTGCTTACCCAAGCTTTTTTACTTTACAAATCTAGACAGACAATAATATTTTCAATCCAATCATGTTTAGCCACTGGTTTGATCTTGTTTGGAGACTAAGATTTATTAGTTACTGTCCAATCCACAGGTTGTGGTATCATAAAAGCCTCTCAACACAGGTTTCTTGAAAACAGTCATTGAGAGGAAATTAAAAGTTACATGAAAAACAAAACCTTGAATAAGTCTATCTGTAAAGAATTCCAGGGTCTGGGTAAATATGAACATATACTTTGAAATGGACAGCAAAATTTAAAAAAAAATGTGTAAGGGCTTTGTTTACAGCCAATACCCAATGGAAATGCACAGAGATCAAAGTTCTAACATTTTTCTACATTTTACTTTGCAAATTACACTAAATAAATTTTGCAAAAATATAAAATATAAATTCTTAAGACATTTTCAATAACAAAATTAATGACATATAGTTAAAATGGTACTTTTAACTTAAATTGTGTAATTTTATAGGCAAGAGTGCCTTCTCAACCCTGGGGAGATGCCCACTGGCACAGATAAGGTTAAAGATTTATGACACAACAATCAGAGAACTTGGCCAACTGAAGAGAAGATCACAGAACATATACACTTACCAATGGTACCCATTTACCTAGCAAATATTCAAACTGTTTAACACTAATGTATCATTGTAAATGTAACATGTTTACATATTTATTACTAACAGTCTTCTTTACTTCATTTAACTATTTAAGCAAATAGTCCCAAATAAGTCAATGTGTTAAGTAATGGTGGAAGTAATTTACCAACTAAAATTAAAAAATTAATTTCATTTTATTATGGGATGAATGTCTTACACTTAAAATCTCATTACATTGCAACATTTTTAATTTTTATTAAAAGGTATGGGCAAGTCAAGTGTGCATGTCATGACTTGTTTTGGAATTACATTTAAAATTTAATTAAACTAGTTCATTATCATTGTATATGAATAAAGTTGGCATTAAAATGTAGTTAATAAATCAAATTTTAATATTAAATAAGTTTTAAGTTTTAATTTTATATGGAAATATTTAAAAAGATCCTCAATCTTCCCTAGTATGAGAATTGTGGCATTTGCTCTCTAGGTCTTCCCTCATCTCAATTTATTTGCCACCACTCCAAGTAATATAGTTATTATAATATAGAGGAAAGGTATGATTTCTTCAATCTTATTTGTTTATAGAATTATAAACTAGAAAATCAGACCCACTTGCCAGGCTCACCTGTCACATCTCAAGGGAATCACACTGAGAAGCTTAGTTAATTTTTTAAAGACTCTTATCACATAGTTAGAAAGCCAGAAAAATTATTATAGTTATAGGACATTGTATTGTTTGTGCTTGTTACTATTCTGTCTTCTTAGGTACTTTATTTAATTGAATAAAAATTAGTTCATACAGTAGTATCATTAGTATACAAAAGTGGGCTTTAGTTTCATCGACAGTCGATATTAAAAAAACAAGAGGACCCAGATAACTACTATATTTCTTGTTTTTCACAAGTATTACTTGTTTATTATTATGAAAGTAACTGAAATGTAAAAAATTAGAAACTTATTTGGTTAGATAAGGCCAGATGAAGCAAGATAATGAAAAATAATAATAATAGTTACATGTTACAATCTGTAGTCATTCTAGAAAGAAAAAAAAGAGTAATTCAGGTTTATTTCATATTTTTTGTGGCAGTTGTGAGGTAGGTCAAATGGGTATAGAGGTAGAAAAAATAACAGATAAAATACAGAGAAAAACGTTTGATATTTATTTAGGAGGTTTTAGAGATTACACAAATGAAATTTCACAATTTTCAGATAAAGAAAAGTATTTTTAAACTTAACATGAAAATCACTTTGCATTCGGAGCAGTAAACTCTCTGCCTCCATATATTCACAGCCAAAATTTTAGTAAAAACACTTAATCAACAAATCTGATTTTTTGTGTACAAGAGACTTGTAATGTTTACTGAAAGCTTGCCAAATTTCATGAAGATACACAAGAAACATTAAAAGTTATAGTACGAAAAACTCTGATGGTTACTTTGGCATCATGAAGTCAGTCAGATTGACTAAGCCTGAGAGAGTTGAATAATTTCATTTGCTAAAAGCTATTATGTCCTGACGTTAATACTGATTTAATAATATAATTTAATAATACCAGTCAACAGATCACATGATTTTTGCTCAGTTATCAAGGCCATTGGCATGCATGTGTAACAATGAAGCAGAACTTTGCAAAAAACAGATTTTTGCAGCACTGTGTAAACATGCTAACTCATATAAGTCTAATCCCAAACATTGTGCACCAATCCATACACAAGAAACATTAAAAGTTATAGTACGAAAAACTCTGATGGTTACTTTGTCATCATGAAGTCAGTCAGATTGACTAAGCCTGAGAGAGTTGAATAATTTCATTTGCTAAAAGCCATTATGTTCTGATGTTAATACTGAAGGGAAGGAAAATTTATATTTTATGTTTTAAAAATTAAGCTTTAAACAAGTACTTACCTCTGTGTGTTTTGTGGAAATATGAAAGTAAATACCTTTATATAAGAGTTTCATAATTTAAGGTAAACTTTTTCTGTATAGCTTTTGTTTTTTTTTCATGTTCAATGTCAGGGTTATAGCTTAACTGGTACGATTATAAGTTCAAACCAAGTAGACTAGCCTCTGAAATATGAAAAACCTTTCCTTGTTGAGTTGGCTCTCATGCTCTCAACAATCATGTTATGTTAGATTTGGAATATCCTTCACACACAATGCAGAACATGTATCAACTGACTTGGAGTTCTCCACTCTCCCAACTTCAACAGGACTTATTGCATCTGCATTAGGAGAACAAACATAAGCTATGCTTTCCTACCATAATCCAGATTTCTTAATTTCAGTCATTATGAAAAAACTACATATTTCTCAGTTATGTGGAAGTGGGAGGGAATGTATTCAAAATAAAAGTCCTTGTTTGGAATTCATTTTAACTCTAAAAATGCAAAATTAAAATCAGATAGACTTACCTCTGAAATACTAAAAGCCAGAATACCTGAGATAGTCATATGGACCACTGGTTCACCAAAAGTTAAGCTCGTAGACAGGAAGGTAACAACCTAGATGTCAACAAATGAAAAATGTGATCAGGCAATTTTAGTACAATCCAGATCCAGAGTAGAGGTCAATGGACTGAATTCAAGGAAGAATCGAGTGGAGCAGACAAGTCTCATAAGAGACTGTACCAAATTGATGACACTCGGAAAGAAAGGCATTGTTGTTAGCAGGATACTTCATCACTCTAGACATCCTTTAAAGGAGTCAGGCAGCATGTACTTACCTGTGAAGCCATGAACATTCTCAGGTGTAGTCTTAAGTGAAGTAACAGGTATGCATGATACAGCATAATCCATTGTTTGGTACCTGTAGTAAAAATTTCTCACTGACATATTTAAATTTTGTAATGAAATACCAGTCAACAGATCACATGATTTTTTCTCAGTTATCAAGGCCATTGGCATGCATGTGTAACAATGAAGCAGAACTTTGCAAAAAACAGATTTTTGCAGCACTGTGTAAACATGCTAACTCATATAAGCCTAATCTCAAACATTGTGCACCAACCCATAGAATGTATGTTGACATATCTGATGGCTTAAGATTTTAGCTACTCACAGAAGTAGAGTTGCAGTCCTGTTGCAGAAAAGGACAGTAAGAGTACTAAAACCACAATCAAAGGAGCTGTAAAAAGCATTTGAGGAATACTGCACTGCACAGAACGGGACTGTGGATGACAATATCAGAAGTCTTGCCAGCATTCCAGGCAAGTTTTATGAAGTTAGACAGGGGTATACTTTGTAACACTTACTGTAATTTGTAAACAAACAAATACATACCTTTTGCAATCCAACATTCAGTAATAAATCTATTGAATTAGTGTGGTCCAATCCTCAATTAAGTTAATTATTTCTCAAATAAATATTATAAATATTTACAAAATGGGCCTATGCCCATTACCATTATTAGTAGTGATATTTATAGACAAATATATCTACGAGTTGAGATTTTGTTAAACCACAACAGAAAGGGAAGATAGAATAAAAAAATTATTGACTGGTGATTTTAGGCAACAGATTACTTGTTGGCACTCAGGAGTGAGAGCAGCCATTACCAGTTTCTCAAGGTTTTGGTCTCATGAAACAGGTAGTTACTCTCACTCCCTCAGGCAACAAATGATCTGTAGCCCTCATAACCAGTTAATTTTCATATTAATAACTGGAAATAGTCCTAGAGCTAAGGCCCCCTACATTTTCACTTGTAAAAGGCTTGACCAGTTACAAATCTGGCCTGGTCAGTGGGCACCTACGAAGAATCAAAAAAGACCCATACATACCAAAGGATGGTCATGACAACTCTAGGAGAGTGTTATGGGAATGCCAAAATAGGTTGAAAAAACAAACAAAAATAAAACTGTAAAGTGTTCCCTATACTGGCTGGAGCTTTAAGATATCATATGCAGAACAGTAACAACAGCTGTCCTCATTTCTGACGTCTTGAATTCTAAACAAGGATGTGCAAAGAGATGAAGAAAAGATTACCCACCATGGCATCATCAGCCACCAGATGGTATCCTCTATTGAGTTCTGGAAGGTATCAGAGGAGTATTTTATTTATCTAGACAACTGTGGAGTCAAAGGAACACAGGAGACACTTGGTCATTAAAACTATGTCAGAAAGAACCACAGCAACAGCAGACTGCACTGTAAAACTTTGATCCCAACTACAGAAATCAGGAGGATGAGAGTAGTTAAAAACTAATAATTATGTTAAAAATCTCAAAATTTCACAATGAAAAAACTGATGATAGGACAAAACAGAAAACCATCAAAATTAGGAATGTGAAGGCTATTAATATTTTGCTCATTTCTAAGAACATCAGCAATGACCCAATTATCAAGAGAAGTTAGAAGATATAAAGATTCTAAAATTAAAACATACCTGAAAAGAAAAAAGCAAACAGCAGAAGCTTTTTTTTGGGGGGGGATTAGGGCTAGCTGACAAATCCTGCTCTGTGGATACTGAAGGCAAATGGCCTAAGCTAAAGATTGGTAGAGTTCATTAGCATGAAAAAAGGCAGGTATTCCACAACTTCAGCATCCTTGTAATCAGGAAACTCACCAATTGTAATTAATGGCCCAAATAGGTTGATCAATATGAGCTGGCAGTGCAATCATTGGATATTCTTGCCAGTTAGAGGCATACTGCATAAGGCTTCCAAGAGATATTTGTTGAATTTGAAACATTGGTAGAAACACTTGAAGAGTTAACAGCATAACTTTTAATAAGGAAATCTGAATTATGGGAGAAAAGCAAACTTGTGTATGTTTTCCTGATGTAGGCACAATACGTCACACAGGAGGTAGGAAGTGGAGAACTTTGAGTAAGTTGACACATGCTCAGTATTGTGTCAAGGATATTCAGAGCCTAAAGTCAAATGATTGTTGACAGCACAAAAGTAAACTCAACAAGGAATGGCTTAGTATTTCAGAAATAAGCCAAGCTGATTTGAAATTACAAATTATAAAGCTCATACCCGAAGACAATTGTTTTTATATTCCCACAAAACACACAAACAGAAAAAGACATACACAGTGAAATGCATTAATATTCTTTCAACATACAAATAAAAAAATATTTTCATAGAGAAATTTTAGATAACTTACCTGTTATAATATTAAACTCTAATGGGTGATTTCTTTAGACTTACCTTTTATACAAAATGTGAAGGTGAATATAGAAAAACAGTGTGTACAGCAGTCCTGGAAGGATAATCAAACATAATACCCTGGCAATAAAATGCTTCAGAATTTGAACCTGAAAGAAGCAACAAGAAAATTAGCTTTTAACTAACTAAATCTCATAGTTAAATCTAAAGCATACTAAGACCATACAGTAATTTGAAAATAATTAAGAATAAGCAAGAAAATGACACAAAAAAAATAACAATTACATGATGATTCAAATGAACATACAATTCGTACTATCAACACAGAAAAATAACAAATGTTAGGAGATACTGTAGATGTATATGCACACACACACAATTTAGATTATGTGTGCTTTTTTATATGAAGGACCTTGAAAGTACACACATCATTGCTTTAACCTGCATTTACATTTTACATAAATTGATCATAATTTCAATTCACTTGCTTAGTCTGATTCACACCTTCACAGTTGTTATACATGAAAATCGATGATGTATATGATGTCTGGACAACTATTATATCTCTTGCATCCAAGCCAGCATAATGAGCCCAGGTATTAGGCAAAAGGCCTCATCGTCACTGGATATGGCAGATGTAGTGTGGTTTTTAACTTGTTCTCCTTTGCTTTTACTCTTGGATTCTGAGAATTACATATTTTTATGCTTCTACGAGTAACTTCTTCTTCTTGATAGGAATTTAGGTTTAACGAGCTAAACAGGAAGAGTGACCGTACAGACTTAAGGCAGCTGAGTGTTTGTTTTCCTCATGGTGGTTGCTGTGTGGTTGTGATCACCGAATTGGTGATTAGAAGGGAAGGAGAGAGCTTGTAGCATGTGGAGATGTTTTGACACATGGTTGGTAGGCGAGGTGAGTAGATTGTTGTTGTGAAGCTCATTATAATACTTGGCAAATTAATACCACAACCTTCATAATGATTTCTATCAAGAAATTAGTTGCTGATGATAATTAAATATTATTTTAAAAATACTATTCTAATAGATATTAAAACGTTTTTCTTTACAAATGTGCAAGGTGTGGAGGAAATTAATCTATTTATTCCTCATGAGAACATTGGTGGATAAACCATTTGAGTTTTGCTTCTGCATGTGACTTTTTTTTTGTAGCAGTAGTATAATGTGATAAATTAACACATTTTCATTAAATTAACTCACAAAATAAGAATCAAGTTTCTCACTAACTTTTGTATGTAAATATAATAAATTTAGTAGAACAATAAAGTAAAAGTACCTTTAACAGGTACAAGTAAAAATACTAACACTGTTGTGTCATTTTTTTATTAAACTTTCAACCTGTGGTATTTTAGCTTACCAACTGCTTTACTAAGACATGTTTAGTGTAAACTGAGTTTAACTCTTGTAATATTTTAATGAAATTTAAATAATTTTAGTAAAACCAGTTACAGTTTAAGTTCTTATATTCTTTTTTTATGCCCATAATAAAAATCACCTTATCACAGGATTGATCTAACAGCTGCCTAAACTAAGTAAAAAGAAAGATATATAAGTATACAATTCACCAACAAATTAAGCAATAAATACTTTTTCCCAAACAATTCTTGTGTTTATGGATCTGGCATTAAAAAATGTACTTCACAAAAGTAATTCTTGCCTATACAAAATAATAAAAAATTGACAGAGAAGTTTAATTTTCTACCTGAAATTAAGAACAAAAACTACTACTAATATACAACTCCAATGAAAACTCTGGGAAAATTTGAATATTTCGTTATAAAATACAATTGTTTTTAAATTTCAGTTCGATGACGAGGAATCCACTTTGAGACTAATAATGCTTGGAGACGGCTTGAATGGGTAATGAAGAATAAGTTTAATACAAGTTTAATATAACAGCAATTGTACAATCTGATAATGACAGAACCTTGTCGAAACACTGTATATTTGCTGTTATGTTAAACTTATGTTAAAGTTTTTCTTCATTACCCATTCAAGCCATCTCCAAGCATTACAATTGTTTTTATTTCTGCATTTCATATATTGAAACATTCACTAACATTTTACAATAAATTTGGAACTAGTATAATTTTTATAAAACCAGTTTTATGCTACAATAAATATCAACTAAACAAAAGAAACCAAGATGACTGAGAAAATTTCTACTGAAAATATTTACAAAAATACCATGGAAAGATCCAAGTTACCAAGAAGCTCCCACAAGTCAACCACAGTATGAATTCCTACCAGCAGGATCACAAACAGTCCCACAAACTTCACACTAGTAAAACAAGAAAAATATTAAAGGTTATTTAAACCTGTCCCCTTTTAAGAAAGTTAGCCTTAACCATGAAATACAACTTTGTTTTGGAATTGCCTGACAAGGATGTCAGCATGCTTGGCTGAACTCATATCAGTAGTATTACAGTATTCCTTTAAAATAATAGACAAAATACAAAAATCTGATAGTTCATATAAAATTAAAAATATGTTTATTCATAACAGACATGTCTTAGATACTGTAACACTTAGCTACAAAAAATAGCTTTTAGAACGCTCAGCTAATGAGAACAGTACTTTATGAAATTAACACATTTACAAACTCCTAATTAAATATCACTGATAATACATTAACTGATACAATAAAGTAAGCTTTCTACATTTAATTTCTTTTCAAGTTTTTAACTTTACTCCTACACTATATGCACAGTTGGCACTTAATCTGAAAGTATAAAAAACCAACGTCTTCAAATCAACAAAATATTTTCTTTTTTCTCTTCTGTAAAAGGCATTTAATAATTTCAAACACTTTGAAGTTCAAGAACATACAACAGCTATACTAATTTTCCTATAAATAAAAAAGTCTGCTGCTTTACTTGCTTTTTAGTTCATCTTTTTATTTCAGTTAAAATTATCTTGATTACCCTCATTACACGATGAGTTGAGTTTTGGTTTCAGTTCCTTCTTATATTTATTTCA
This sequence comes from Limulus polyphemus, assembly GCF_000517525.1. Taxonomy (NCBI): domain Eukaryota; kingdom Metazoa; phylum Arthropoda; class Merostomata; order Xiphosura; family Limulidae; genus Limulus; species Limulus polyphemus. Next base: position 31,405 of record NW_013666184.1, on the reverse strand, counting down.
CACATTAACTTATCCTTTGATAAACTCCCACAAATCCAACATTTATAGAAATATTAAGTTATCATATTCATTCCTGGCTTAGATTTTAATTTATTCTGACATTTTTTACTGGTCATAAAACAGAGTAATACTAATGCATACAAATGAACATACACCATTATACATAGTACACTGAATCCTTAATAAACAAATTATTCAATTGAGAGAATGTCAGAAGAAATTGTTCTGTTCTGTAATGATGATGATGATTATCTTTGTAGATAACACAAGTTTTAGTTTGGCCAACCAATTTTAAAACTGGACTAACTTTTTAATCTAATCATTTCAAAATAATGCTTTACAGAAAAACAAACCTTATAGAACATGCCAAAAAGACACCAGTCCATGCTAACCAAAACCACCAAGAAAACGAAAATGGTCTGAAAATAAAAATTTAATGTAATTACAACTGATGCATACATCTGAAATTTTACCTAAAATTAACAAATATATATATTTATAAAGCATCCTTATAAAGCATATTAAATATAAATCAGAAGTTCAAAAAGATATAATAATATAAGTCAAGCTCTTTAAGTTAATTACTTGAATTATGTTTCATGCAATCCATTCAAATAAGTAAAGGTTACTTATACAACATATCTCCAGTTCAAGAAAACAGCTTAAAATAACTAAAGAAATTTAAGTTAAAAGTAAATAAATTTGTTTATTTTATACTGGTGTTGTACATAAATACTGTACATGCATATCTTACTCTCCCATAGTATACATTCCATACAGGATCATACTGATGATTGATGGCACCCTATGCAAAATATAAATTCTGTGCCCCTCCTCAAAAAACATCTATCTTACTGATCAGGAAGTTCGTAGTTACTTATCTTAACTGTTAACCTTTTTTCAAATACATTTTATTTTAATTTAATGGTTTTATTGTTGCACCTTTTACTAATGGAATAGTAATCCTTGTATAAAAAAAGCAATAGCTTAAAGTGAGAGCTCACCAGCTGTTTCCCATAAACTTAACATAAACAGCATATAATCTAATGTCATATTTCACATCAGGTCTTGAGCTTGTGTAATTTTAAATACTTTATTTTTACTGAAGTTTTGTTAGACTAAGCTGAGAAATTTAAAAAACAAAGTATGCATAAAAACAAGGACTTTTAGTACTAACTCAGTATTTGAGCAGTTTGCACACAAGTAAAATCACTTGACATCCTACCCTAAGTATCATTGAGTCTCACAAATCAGGGTGTCTAAAACAGATTCATGTGGCTTTCATATATGCATTTTAAAACAGAAAAAATACATATAAAAGGCACTAAAAGAGAATTTCCAAAACTACTAGAATTTATCCAGCTTTCTAAGTAGCCTATAAATAGGGAAAAAAATTATGTTACTCTTCAGAGCACTAAATCTGATCAACAAAAATCATGCAATTCTCATTGAGTGAAAAACAACAGCAATAAAACTCAATGCAGATTTGTAAAATTTACATAAAAAGACTCTGCTCTTTTTATTAGTTATAAACATGTTCATCGGCTACATCAAGTTGATTAGCAAACAATCTTAAAAGTCAGGAAGAGACACGCTTAAATGTCATGATGTGCTCACTTTGACACAGTCATGCAAAAAGACTTAATACTGTTACCAGTTTCTTTTAACTTGATATACAAAAATGCAAAGATGATCAGCTTTTTATCTTTAGCTCTTTTCCAGCCAATAAAGTGTTCCCTTTTTACCTTAGCTTCAACGTCATTACATGTCACTGCACCTGTTGCAGAGATCAGGTACCAGTATGCTAAGTTAATTCTTGAATAATCAAACTGGTATGAATATTTCTATCACACTAATAAAGTTCTCATGGTAACTTGTATGATATGTGTGAACTTATTTACATAGGTATATATATTTTTCATTGAATTAACTTCTATGGGACAGGTAGGTTATTCCTTTGCATGTGGTGGAAATTAACCTATTTAACTGTCAAGGTAAATAACCACTAAAACGATAAGATCTTTTAAGTTAGAGAAAACTGCAACATTTCATCATAAAAGATGTACATCAAAAAATGATAAAGTTAAATGGAGCATGCGAGTAAAGTAAGGAAAAAAACTGCAAATCGTCAAAAGTAATGCTTTTAAATCACATAACTAATCAATATAACAGCTCTTTGTAACTTATGATTACAAGACAAAAAGTTTTTTGATGTGTAAAAAAAAATAAGTCAAGTATACTTTTTCAGACTTTTTACCAATGAAGAAAAACTGTCCACTAATTTTGCCAGTGAGTTCAGTGAATGTGTGTGTGTGTGTGTGTGTGTGTGTACCCTACATCATGTTTAGTATTAAAATAAGGTCAATTTTCTTATTCTACATATTTCATTAATGCACATGGATAACTCTGAATCTATAACTTTTTGTATAATGACTAATTTTCCAAAAACTTTCACTAGCTGTTTCAAATCATTTGAGTTTTCTTTTGTTGCATTTAGGAGCTATATATGAATCAAATTTCCTGATTATAAATCTGATTAAAATATAAAAGCCCTTAAAGAATAAAACACAGAGAAACAAACTATTTAATACTAACCTGTTTTTCTTTGTGGAGAACCTGACCATACCCAAAACTGACCCAATAATAAAGAATTTTAATATAGGATCTAACAAAATGTACTGAGAAAGAGTCAGAACACCAACATCTGAAAAATATATTGAATACATTTTAGAAACTTAACAAATGCATTGCAATTAATATTATTGAAGTCCAATAAATCCAGAATGAAACATTAATTAAATAACAAAAAAAAACTAACCTTTAGACCATCAAATTTCTTGTGAACTACTTCAAGCATACACTTTGGTTAGTTTAATTATAAGCCTGTATAATATGTAAAAGACTATAACAGCATCATAAAATTTGCTTCATCCTTATTACCCTAACAAATAACTATGAAAACATATCACTTAATCCATAGGATATAAAACTGCCAACAGATATTTGAAATGGGGAGATTGTATACTTGAAAGTTACTTTCTCAATAAAGCAGTAATTTATACATATTATGGACACAGAATATTAATGACTTAATGGCGGCAAACAGTAAAATATAATTATGCTTTGAAGTTCTTTTCAAAAGAATGTACAGAACATTAAAATTATCATTTAAAAATGATTTTGGCATATCTATGAAAAATTCAAATTTCAATGAAATACAAGGTTTTGTAATTACGTAGAGCAATTTTAACCAAACAAACGTAAAGCTCTTTATAAGCAGGTTATATGTTATTCAGACAAAAAATACAAAATTTTATTGATATCAGACATATCAATATAATTATATATTTTAAAAACTTTGAAACTGGTATCAAAGTGACAGAAATTACAAGAGATATACTAGTAATTTAAAGGAATACTTCAGAAGCTATCTTAAACTATAAAATAGTATATATTTATTCATCCTATGTAAAAACAATCAACTTTCTTAGTGGTATGTAGCACTCCATGCCTTGCACAAAATTGAATTTCTTCTGTCTACGAAAAATATTCATGACACTAACACTTCCATGTGCACAATATCTTTTTTTGTATGCTGTTAAAAAAAATTGGTTTACATGTTTTGATGGACAACATGATCCACCATTTTCAGAAGAAGAAAAAGAAGACACAAGGTTCATTTATGTACTAAAGTAAATATGTGTACAATTAGAATATTTTACAGAGGTGCCATTTACAATATAGAATTCCAGCAATTAAATTTTGTGGCATCTACACCTAAATTTCTATTTGTGAATTTATTGAAAGTATGCATAAATGCTGTCAGCCTAATGTATTTATTTCTATCGGTGCCTAAATTGAAGTTTATTTTCATTCATTAAGTATCTAAGCTCAATTTATGACACAATACATTTCTCTAGAAGAACTCATCATTCTCTAAGTAATATCTTTAAAAATCCTAAATATAAAAGAAGTATTCTACAAATAGATTGAGGGACTCTATCCTTTTCTTTATTTGTATATAACTAATAAAAATGTATCAATTTAATGTGGAACATTTTATATCATTGTACCTGATCATATGATGTTCTTCTTCTATGTTTCATTGAACACTTTCCTCTTCCTAGCTGTTTTTACAACTAAGCACTTCCATGGTAAAGATTTAAGAAAGGCATTTCCTTAAATTCACGACACTTAGGAAACTCAACACACCTTGTCTAACTTTAAGCATTTTTCCCTTTCATTTCTTTTAGCCCTCAGCAAGTACTAAAATGTATCCTCAATAAGTTCCTGCTCATTCAGACTAATCATCATAATAGATGATTCACAGGAAAAACATCAAGCTTTTATGTTTCAGCACTTAAAGATGATGCTTACATTTCAGAATTCTCTTTTTTGGAGAATAGATAAAAGTCAAACTTTTAATTTATAACAATATATTTATGCCTCTTTTTTTATTTTTATGAACAATTTTGTTTATTAATGCACTAAATAGTTGTTATATTGCACATTCCCCATCACACATGGAAGACAAAAATTAATTTGTAATGTATACTAAACATAAAGCTAATGTTTACTTCCTGTATTGTGTATTAATCAAAAAAGGATCTAATAATGATTTTTAAATCAAATTTTGTTTCTTACTATATTTAATTATAATAAATTATATTAACACAAACTAGATTATTTACTATTAATTCTTCCTCTGATATCTAGATACACTAGTTAAATATAATAACTATAATAAATAAAGTATCACTGTTAGATAGCAAAAAGTTTTGTTTGAGAGTTTGAAGTGATGGATAAAAGACAAAAACATTTGAATATAAAATCCATTTCTACTTAATTATATTTATGTGACCAATGGTTCAAACCAGTTTTATCTAAAATACAATGTAAATTCTCAATAACATAAAAATCATAGAAAATCATGAGTTATGAAATAAGTTTATGCTACTTTTGGGATTAAGAAAAAAGAAACGACTACTATTTATCTGAGGAAAGGTTACATGCTTTGTCATATATATCTACAACACTTCATCTTCTTAATCAAACAGATAAACAAATTTCGGCAAGAACAAGTCCAAAAAACATAATCTAATCACATAACTTTAGCAACCAGAATTATCAAAATTTGAGAAAAATAAGTGCAGTAGAGTGGAATTAGCATATCTTAACAACTATGGTCAACTTTGAAAAGTATTTAACTAAAAGTCCCTTGCAAAAACATAATCTAATCACATAACTTTAGCAACCAGAATTATCAAAATTTGAGAAAAATAAGTGCAGTAGAGTGGAATTAGCATATCTTAACAACTATGGTCAACTTTGAAAAGTATTTAACTAAAAGTCCCTTGCAAAATCAGTTCTAATATGTTGTGTGAACTAGTTGAATATCAATCAACAATGCTAAACAGTATTTTCTTTTATCATATTGTAAAATTAGCCCCAGCTTCTTTTGATACATAACACACTGGGTATTATGTGACGATATATATATATATATATATATATATTATTGATATATATTTACCCTAACTCCTAAATGACTGTATATATTTTTGTGGATCTCACAAGTTCATTATGTCAAATTATCCTGACTTTTTATCACATATTTTCCAACACTGATGTTAAGTTAAAGGAAAAAAATATCTTTCCTTGCTAAAAGTTCACTATAATATATGACTACTGAACCTTTAACAACATATTCTGTTTTTGTATAGATAAACAGCATAACTCCACTGGAGATATAATTGATGTTGGACAAAACACCAAAAACAGAATGGAAAAAAACCCTAAACACAAATACCTTTAAATTAAGCATTTCTACCATTAAAACACAACAATAAAAAAACAGTGGGAATCAGACGAGAAAGGATATGGCAAATCCTTTTCATTTGCAACAAATATCATCACATAAACATAACTTCTCCAACCTATTTATGTATATCAAATATTGGTTTCACTTTTTATATTTTCCAATTTTCTTCAATCCTTAGTATTTAAATTAACTTAATAAACAAATCAGTACTAGTGACAGGTAATTACTAGATGATGAATTAGAGATTTGGGACATTTAGGGAAGACATATGTGTAGTTTTTACTGTATTAACTCTTGGATTTACAGGCACATGAAAATGAAGCTAAGCAGAGACAAAATGACAATGCAATTTATTTGATTCTAGTTAGTGAAAAAAAGATAATCATACATATGAGTTATGTCTGAATTGCTTCAAACTAAACAGTAAGACTCCAAGCTTATTTTCAACGTGAAGGTTGAAAACATTACTGTGCATTATACAATACTTGGAGTGCTATTACACATCAGTGTTGAAATCACACATTCAACTTGTTTATTTAAAATAAGTGAGCCTCAACATGTCTTATGATATATATGCCAAGAACACTTCTATTTATTTCAAACTATAAGCACTTCAATCATCTAACAATTCTTTGTAAATATTAACACACTCTTTCTCTTTTGTATACACAATATTGGCTATGCTCCTACATCTTAGAGAAAGGTTCAAAGTTAACTGTAAACTCATTAGCAGATTAATAAACAAGTTTAAATGTACAACATCACCGAAAGGGAAAGCCAAGAGGTGATTTTTATTTTTAGAATGTATTTATCAATTCTTGATGAGAGTGTAACTGCTGGTTTAAAAAATGTATAATGTTTAAACTACTAGTTCACAAGTTAACCAGTGATAAAATCATATACCAAAACAACTACGATCAGTTTTCATATTCCAATGGATTTTGGCTCGTTTATATTTGTACTTTTTTTTTCAATCCTCTTTAAGCCAGGGCAGGTTGCTAATGGAGAACAAGCTTAATGGCAGTTGGTCATGTTAACTCTCTCAAAATGGACTCAGTCAATTTGATCAACCATGTGACTTCTTTGTACTCGTATAAAGTCTTTATAGATTTAATATTTTTAACTTTCAATATAGTGTGTGTATATATTTTCAAGTAATTTGGCAGTCTTTGAGTTAACATCATAAGTCTTTCACACACAAAAAAATCATATTTTTAGTGAAGTACTTTTAATAAACTAAAATAAAGATTTGTTCATAAATATATTGAGTATTTGTTTTGAATAGTCTGTGTGCATAGTAATTTTCATGTTAAGATTAAAAATACTTTTCTTCATCTTGAAAATCTGAAATTTCTTTTGTGTAGTTCCTGCCCCCCCCCCAATACATTTCAAACGTTTCTTTTCAGTAAAACTTTATCTGTTATTTTCTCTACCCTCTCTCTATATGGGATCGGTTAATTTGACCGACCTCATAACCACTAAAAAAATTTAAATTAATCTAAATTACCCTTTTTTTTTCTTTCATGAAACTACATTTGTTTATCCTAAGTAGCTTTAAGCTTGTAACAGTATACATGTATTTATAAATAGATTTTATTGTTTTATTGCCCTTTGAACCATGTCTATCTACTGTTTGTACCATTATGAGTTGTAACTCACTCGGGGAACATGCAGCTCACATTACACTATTGAATTACACTAACCATGAGTTACTATGAGCGGTTTGTGTGCATGATTCATGAAACATTTTTATTATATTATTATTATATATTTTACCTAATCTAATCTTAGCTAACCAAAAACATTCCATATTTTTACATTTTAGTTACTTTTATAATAATAAATAAAGAATAAACATGAAAAACAAGAAATAAAGTACTTACCCACCTTCTTTTTTCTTGCTGTCGATTGTCGATGACACTTAACCCTACTTTTTCTTTTATACTAATGGTAGTAATGCATTAATTGATTCTTATTTAATTAAATAATGCACCAAAGAACATAGACTAATAACATGCAAAAAGTAGACAGAATTGTTCTGGCTTTCTAACTATGCAATAAGACTCGTTAAAAATTCATCCAAACCAGTCTTTACCATTCCCGTGTGAACCAAACCAGTACTACAAGTGAAACTGCTTATCTGTTCCGAAAACAATGTTATACAATATGTCATTTGATAGATGAAAACCTTGGCTTTCTATTGGTCACAGGTAATATATAGTTAAATGTAAGAGAAAACTATTAACAAATCCTGAAAGAGAGGATGTGACAGGTGGGTGTAACAGGAGGGGTCTGATTTTCCATTTGGTAGCTCTGTATCCAAACAAAATTCAAGGCTATAAAAATTATGGTTTGTCTGAGCAATGACAATTTTATAATGAGTAATTTATGTTTAATTTCGTAGTTACTGGACGGGTGGTGGATAAAATAGAGAAGAGAATATACCTAGAAAAAATGTCTCATGTGTGTCACACCAGGGTAAATTCAGAACTTTTTAAAATATTGCCTTAAAGAATTAATAAAATATAACTTATATACTATTAAAATATGGATTATTAGCTAAGATATTATGCTATACTATTTGGTATAACATAAACAAAAAGTAGTTTCATAAAATTTTTAATGTAAGACACTAAACCCTTGTGTCATGAGCAGTAAAGGATACACATAGAGATAGGGTTAAGAGGAAACTGGTACAGGTAATTAAATTTTTTTTCCAAATGTTCTTAAATGATCACTGCTAGTATGTAGTTGTAAAATAAAAGGTTGTCATTAAGAACATTTGACTGCACTTATTAATACAGGATTAAGATACATTGAGGGACATTAAACCCAGAAAATGACCTTTTTTCTAAACATAATGTTTTCTCAAATATTAAGTTGTCCTCTTGATAAAAGTTGAGTATTTAGATCTGGGTAACTGTTGTTAACATTTAAGTAATTTATAAGTACCCAATAAAAAAATTTTAATCATATGTTACTATTTCCCAATTTTCTAAAAACTGCATTACAAACATATAATATTACAAATTTCACTCCATAATAGTGACTAATTACAAAGCAACTTACCAAACATGATAAAACTAGCACTTAATAAGGCAGCAGCCACGGAATGTGTCATTTCCCAAACAATGAGAAAAGAAAACGGAACAATAAGAGCACCTAAAGTAACACAAAACTGAAACAGAAATAAATGAAAATGGTGTAATTACTCAATCACACAGTCACAGAAGTTTGTAACAAATCAGACCCAAACAAAACTATATGCACATTGAAAAGAAAAAACTGTTACATCTACAAAACATTTCAATAATCAGAGCACATTTAAGTAACATCAGACAATACAAAGTGACAAGAAAAATGTATATCGATGGTCAATTTCACATACTTGGTCTTTAAAAAATTTAAATAATTTTCACAAAATTCTCTTTCATATTTATTTAAAATTATAAAAATCATTTGAAAATCATTTATTAGAGCAAATTAACAAGTGATCAACATAAAAACAATATATTTCCACAATAAAAAATACCAGTTTTACATGTTAAAATTCTTGATCTACAGTAAAAAAAAAAAAGAGAGAGACCCGAGATAGCCTTCAAAACTAAATAAAGTTTACTGGTAGCTCAAATATATACTTCATAGTTCTGTATAGAATATATTTTATTTTTAAAGTCCCTTTCAGCATGCAAGTAATGTAATAAAAAGGTATGATTATGATATTAATTTTTTAACAGAATAGCCAGTAGAAGAACTTTTGCAACATTAAAGTTTTCCTTCTTCTAACAACACTTAAATTATTAGTGACAAAATTAGTCATGGTACCAATAACCCCTGTAACAATTATGCCTTGTCTTGATACTGCAGTGATACTCTGTTAGTTTTGAATCTGTTCAATGTGTATAAATGTATGTATGTTGATGTCTGTGACTTTGCAATGGGAATGAAAAACAAAGAAATTGTTCTCTATGCCACTGTGATGTACTCTGATGAATATTCACTTTGAAACTAGTAAAAGTCAATTTTCACCACTTTAAAACAAGTCTGATCACTATGTAATAACTATAAATCTGAGTAGGTGTCCTTTAGTTTAACAATTGGGTTGATTGTTAATTACTGTTCATCTTCAAAGATACAAAAAGATTCATTGAGGAACAAGGCCTGGAGAGATTTGAAATAGCTAAGGTGATCATTAGGCAACATGTTAAAATAAAATAAAAACTGTCAATGAAAAGAGTGGGAGTTTATTTTTTTAATAATTCAAGTTCAATATTAAGAACTCTTCATTAAAGAAAGCCTTTCCATCTTCAATTATCACCCAATATTCAATAATAGCACCAACTCATCCCTGTTGTCATTAATCTAATAAAGATCTTCAGTGTTTTTATTTGAAAGATGACAGTGTTTGTACTTATATTTAAGCCTTTTTTTTTTATAAAGTTTTCTCTTAACAATATTATTAACACATAAACATTTGCTACATATTTTATCATACATTCCATTATATTATTATTTTTTAAATCTGTGTTTCTTCTAAACTTTTGGTTGTATCATAAACTTCTTGCTTAATAGATATTTGTTTTGTAGTTAGAATGTTAAGAAATAACTTTGAGGTTTTAACACTGATGATGAAATTTGAAACAATTCCAAAAGGTTTGTAAATAAAGATATTTTTAGTATCATTGTGCTCCTAATATTTATTCTAAAAACATCTTGTGGTGGAATCATAATGTACTATGTAAATTTGGAAAAATTCCAACTTCTTGCATTGGAACTTTTTTTGTTAGTTCACAAGAAGAAAAATTACATACATCAGTGTAAAATGAAAAAAATGGACTTATAATCATACAAAACAAAATGTTAGAAAGATCTCTTCTTGCTTTGTGAGAAAAACATTTGCTAAACATTTAAACTTACAGAAATATTTAAAGAATTCCTGTCATCAAACAATGAAATATGTTCCTGCAGTGATTGAATTACACCATTTTATAATTTAATACAGTAATATACTATGAGTAATAGTGAGACAAATCATGTCTTTATCATTTGCCAATGTATAAGATATATATATATATATATACACACACACACACACACACACACACACACACACATACATATATATATATATATATATATATATATATATAT
>NW_013666184.1:16160-19471 GCF_000517525.1 Limulus polyphemus | reverse complement strand
TGACTTTTTTACTCATTCACAGGAACTGATAAGAAATCAGACTTTTTACATTTAAGAGTGAAATGATGTAACAGAATACTTCATTATGAATTAACATGACTTATACCCTGCTTTTAAAACCATGTAGGAGCCATTACTGGTGAATGCCCAAGATTGACTCATTATTTGTTTTCTAATTATTCAAATAATTCTACACTCAAACATCACTACCATATGGATTGCACAGGATAATAAATGAAATTCAGTGTTCCTATTGTTCTAAGATGTACTCAGGGAAAAGCTTTTAAGAGTCAGTTCTTTAAGCTTGCACAAATAAAATGGCTCTTTGTTCCCACCCAAGTATTCTTCTAACAGCCAAAATCACCTGGACCCTTAAGAAGGATCAAATTTAGCAACTGAAGTAAACTACTGTTTGTAAAACATTCAGTCTACTTGGCTTATATATTCTTCATACAAGTTTAATATAGACACTGATGAGATGCAACAGTTTCTTAACAGAAACAGCTTATTTGAATATTTATTTTTTTCTATAATCTTTCACACTTTTCTATTAACACATTTTCTTACATGGACATCATAATTAAAATAAGAGAAATTTCTAACTTATAATGACTGAGCTCTAACAAAAAAATATTTAGGGAAAAAATACTTTAGCGGTACCCATAAATATCAAACCATAATTCTAAAGAACAATTATGTTCAAAATACAAGTGGGAAGTATAATGTAATTATTTATTCTGTATCTAGGTTTTCAATTAAACTGGGACTCAATAACTGTAATATAACAACTTGTTTCATACCCTGTTGAATTATGTTACCACTTTATTTTTAAAGGCCATGTACATAAATTAGCCTTACCAATCTCATACCAATGTAGTTATGTTCACCATATTTATCTCCTGGTTTATTAAATGGAAAAGTTCCATTATAACCAGTTAGCTTTCCAGACATTCCTATAAGAATCTAGAAAAACAAAAACTCTATAAATAAACTGTTACATGAAACAAAAATATAAAAACATTAAAATATCATGCTCAATATTTGGAAAAAAATATCTTTTTTATTATTCCTTTGTAATTTTATTAATCAACTGTTTGAGATATTTGTTCTTTAAATAATTCTTCACTACATCTATTCACATCCACTACCAACACTAATAACATGATCTTGAGCTGCTTTTTAATCTACAATAATGTGACAGTTATTACATGAGGATATTAAAATATTTTATCTTTCATCTTTTAATAACTCTTAAGTCAACCAATATACTTTATTTTTTAGGATTTCAGTTCTTTCAGAGTGTACTCATTTGGATCTAATCACTTCCACTGACAATATCAATTAGTATATCATCTACAAATTGCATCTTTTAAGTTTTTCTGTTCATATTTTGGATTACTTCTTGATTTTTACACTTAGCTTCATTATTCTCCTTCTTCCTCATCCAAATGGCTATCTACCATTTGACACAAACACTTCATACCATACTCTCTTTAATTCATTTACAATAATTTAAAGACAAGAGTATATCAATTTTAATACAATTAATTAAATCAGTTATCAAAGGATTTCTTCTTATTTAGATTATTTTTATTTCAATCTTTTTAAAACTTGTACTAAAACTTTAAAGTACATTAATATTTTAAAAATAGGGAATTTAGTGCTTCTTTTGTATGGATTACTACCACAGTACAAAATATGTAAATTATGTAGAAGTATGTAACAGTATTTTGTGTATCATACCAATAAAAATCAAGTGTAAATGGTAAAACTGTTCTTCACATATTTTTCAATGTTAAAGAAAACACTTTTACTTACTGGTTGAAATTACCTATAAAATAATTAATTTTTAAAATCTCACAACCATACAGCATTAATCACTACTATCCACATGAGGAATGTTAACATAAACCTTATAGCATTTATAAGCAATGACAAAGTGGTTTGCCAAGTAAAGGAATTGGTTTGTTAGTCAGCATAAATGTAGCTTATGCTGTGTGTTACCAACATACTTTCTGAAGGTAAAAAATCAAATGCGTAACTTACCAACTAATAAATTAGTTTGTGCAAAACTGTTTATTTCAAACCTTCCCACAGTTTTAAAGTAAACTGAAAGAAGGCAATATTTATTTCTTTGCTTAGAGACTTGAATAACTAGGTCAAGCCTCGACCAGTAACAGGAACTTCCCGTGAAAATTCCTTCATAGCATCACTGCTTTGACCAGCATTGAACAACTGACTCAGAATTGGTAAGGATCAGATGATCCACAACAAGATTGAGAGCACCCAGGATATGACAAGCCAGCAAACGAATTTGATAGCTGTGAGCCCAGAAGCAGAGATCTAATGTGTTAAAACACAAGGACCTAGACCGAGTACCCCTTGCCAAGTGATACAAGAGATATAACAGACAATCGTCGAGCTGTTGGAATGAATCATTACTATCGTGTCCCTCAGGGCTGACAGAAATTGAACCATCTTTCAACGTACAGCAAGGTGCTCTAAAAGACTGATATGAAGACCGGATTCTCCTTGAGAGCAATGGCCTGATATCTCCTTGGCATAGCAGTATGCTCTCCAGCCCAATAGTGAAATATCTGTAAAGGGAGGAAGAAGAGGTACACCCACTATCGTGTTGTCTCTGTCCAACCACCAGGCAAAAACTATATGGAGGAATGAGGAAGGGAAACTGAGAAATCCAGAAGGCCACTTTTGATGTTCCACTGATCCTATAGTACTGTTACGTATTACAATTTCTAATAGCCTAAAACTGATTTAGATTTAGTAGTTAAATAAATGCTGATATATGTCCTAATTTATGATTATTTGCCAACAAGATTGATACACACTAGTTTTCTTTGTTTTATACAAATATGTTTTAATATACACACAATAATACAATTTACAATAATGGTTATTCCAAATAGTTATTACAAACAATGATTTATATACAAAAGTTTCACAAACTTACAGGAAATATAGTCTTCTTTCTAGTCTGGAACTTCCTTGATATCTTATCGAGGGTTGACAATGAGTGAGTTAATTTCACGTTGACATAGGTACAATTCACTACACAGGGAGCTAGCTAGCTCTGTGGTCTTCACTGATCACATGCTGATTTTTCCTACCAGTAATGTTAGGAATTGTTTTCGTAAAAGTACTAATGTCTGATGTGAATCCACTGAAGTTGAATGATTTGTAACGTTCGAAATTTATAAACGTTTCTGATCAATATATCTGAAGTTCCTGATTAATAAACATTAATCACAGTTATAGCTTAAGAAGTTTATAGCACACCAATCACAGCAACC
>NW_013666184.1:8708-15486 GCF_000517525.1 Limulus polyphemus | reverse complement strand
AGCAACCCAATAACAGATACTTTATTGGCATTAGGAGAGTTTCTCCAAATTTCAGTTTTACGTAATAATACTGACACTAACACTAGCGTTTGTGTACACGTATATATTGTTGATTCTTACATCGAGAATCTTCTACAACTCTAGAAAATTGGCGGGAGTTTCACAAGACATATTTAACAGTATAAGTTATGTACATTTCTAAATATAAATTTAATTTAAATAAACATCGATATTAAAATAAATATATGATAATAAATACATCACAGTACCTATCCAGTGAAAAGAACGCACGTGATCATGGCCCAGCGGAACAAGAGCTTCTAATGACACCCAAGTCTCCAAAAATAAAAGAACCTATTGCACAGGAAGAGAAGGTTATGATAGAGCCCTGTGAATCAACAGTTCAAGGTGACAGGGAAGTACAAAATATTCGGAAGAAGAAGCTTCAGTTAACAGTGAAGGAGAGGGGTCATATGACACAGGTGACAATGACAAAACATAACATACCTATGATATTAATTCCAAAAATGAAAAAGAAGGTCTTGGCACAGGTTGTGAGTTAGATTGCATGGCAAAGATAGGAGAGGGGAGGCTGTCCAAGCCTTGACATCTTGTTACAATTCACCAGAAAAAGGTGGAAGTGACTGCCGATTAAGAGAACCTAAGGCCCACATCAAAGAAGCCATTTCCCAACGTACTAAAGCCAAAACATCCTCAGCTGATAATGCTGAACCAGCAGCTACTTGAAAAACGAAAGGTATGGGATAAAGTTGCCGGATAACTTGAGCAAGGGGAACGAGGACCCATGGTCAAAAAGCCAAGTGATAAATTCTGCCACCCGGGCATAGTAGGCCAGTCAGTGGGAAATCCCCGAGCTGAAGACCAACCGCAGAACAAATTTCAATTGCAATGATACACCTCCATGTAAGAAGGATGTATGGAACCAGCTAAAAAGAAAGCAACTCGACAGGAGAAACTGGATCTCCTCGCCAAGGACCAGATAGAAAGCCAGGCATGAAGATGCAGGACGTGAAGAGTGGGATGTAGAACTAGCAACCAAGGTTGATGAAAAAGGTAGGGATACAACAGAGGAGGTACAGGAGGGGAGAGTAGCAGGTCTGTAACCATGGAAACCATGGCTGAGCTGGCCAATAAGGAGCAATCAGGACCCGACAAAAAGTGGTATGGATGAGAGAGAGATCACCCAATGAAGTTATCTGATAGGAGGATAAACATAAAGATATTTGTGGGACCAATCTTGGCTGAAGGCACTGACTGCCAGAGCCTGAGGATGACGAACCGGTGTCCAAAAGAGAGGTAACTTGTGATTGAGGCTCATAGCAAAGGCATCCACATGGAGAGAACCCCCACCAAGTGCAAAGCTCCCTGAAAACAAGGGGATCTAAGAATCACTCTGTCAGATATATTTGGTTGGGTGGGAAAGACAATCAGCAATAAGATTGAAAGCACCCAGTACATGACAAGCATTGAAATGAATGTGTTGCATGTGGGCCTAGTATAAGAAATCCAATGTTCAAAAACATAGATCTCTCAAGAGGGTTAAATTAAACCTGGATCAGGCCCTATAACTAGTTGTTTAGTCTTTTAGAGTATACACATGCAAGTCATTCAACCAAAATAAATATATATTTTGTCAAGACCATACACTTATAAATAATGCAAAATATCATATATAACTTTTAATTTATATATACCAAATTCATAATTAGTTTTATTAAATAACCTTTGTTTCTTATTATCTTTAGCTGTGTATACTATGAAATAATGAGAAGTACAAATTGTAAACAAAACATTTCCTTCCACTTCACTGCAAGAATACACATGATGAGCAGTATTCTCAGTGCCAGTAAACCCATAATTATATATACATATATATAGCTTTAAAAAAAATATTTTTCTTAACTAGAAATACTTTTGACATTAATGTCCTCTTAAGAACAAAAAAGAAATAGATAGGTTGTACTGTTGCTTATCCTCTGTTTCTTTAAAATTAGAATTACTATGAAAGCAAAAAAGGTAGTCCTACCAAAAACTAAATTAAATGGAAGAAAAAAGATGGAAGATATAAAAAACACTAAAATTTCAAATAAGAAAAGGAATGAAAACCTAATTTATATTGTTTGAATAAAACCTAACTTCCTCAAACACACATACATAAATATATACTTATATATTGTTACGACATCAAGGTCACGTGACTAGTATCACGCCACGTCATTCTCGAACTTTCACGTCTTTTCCTTAAATCTCGTGATCTTTCTAGATATAGTGTAGTCTTGTATATATATATATAAGACCGGCCACGAAGCGACATGGAGGTAATGAGTAATTGAATGTATGGGGACAAAATATTGTTGGCCATGTGAGACGTGACTTATAGCATTTGATTACAGAGCGACTGTTGAAATTAAGTGTATCGTAAAGTTGTATTCGGAAAGAATAAACCAGTTTTATTTAAGAAAGAACTTGTGTCGCTAAAGTTTCGTTGGAACGAATTTACAGAAAATTAACGAACGAACGGAGATGTAACAATATTATATATTTGTGTACGTGTGTGTAATTGTTAGCCTAATCATTTTAGTGCTCACCTAATAAAGGGTGTGAAATTTGTATCTCCTAGTGCCTGGAACAACAAGTTTTACTATTATACTTTGCCCACATCATTCATTCAATTGTTAAATCATTTTTTTCTTGAATTTTGTGCAGAGCTACTCAATGGCTACCTGAACTAGTTTTCCATAATTTTGAAGTGATAGATTAGAAGGAAGGCAGCTAGATAACACTATTTACCACTTGGAGTGCTCTTTACCAACAAATAGTGGAATTGACAGTCACTAATTATAATGCCTCCATGACTGAAATACATCTTAAAGCCTAGAAACCTCCTGTTAATAGTAGGTCTAACTGCATAATCCACATAGCTAACGAAACTGCTTAGCAAGCATTGTTATTTCCATCAAAATGAATAGTTTCAAACGGAAGTAATTTTGACTTGTACATGTTATAACATTAATGTACCTTTTGACAATGTATTTATATAAATTCCTCACCTTTCCCAAAGGTGGATGTACATCAAAGAAAAATGTGTGATTGATATACCAGCTTCCCATCTTTCCAAAATGTGTTTCATCCCAACTGAAAAAAAATAGCAATAAAACATTTGGATAGTACATAAAACATCCAAGCACTGACAACACAATATAGATTTTTACAACTGTCTCAAACAGAAATAAAATTTAATTTTTCATATAGTGTTTCAATAATTATAATGATAAACCATGTTCCATAGACATGAAGTCAGGTTGATCAAAACATAATTTTTAACTTTGATTGCACCATAAAGTTTACAATAAGCATTGTTAGTAACTTATACAATAGCATACTATTAAATTGTGCCTTGTTACAATAAAGTCTACAAAATCAACACATAAAGAACTGTTCACACAACTTTTGATCAGTTGTTTTATTATACTTTTGTCAATTTATTCAACGTTTGGATATTCCTTTGAATATTTGTAGCTTAAGACACTTCTCAAGTTACAATGATTTTGTGCAAAGATTCAACTTTTAAGCTCACCTTTATCTGTCACAATAACTAGGCTTAAGTATACATTTCTCACTAAAGATGAAAACAAGTAAATAATCACTTCTTGAAAGTGTATCCAACTCATTTCATGTGAATATCCATGATACATGGAAAATGAACTTATACAAGAAAATGATTTTATTCAGCAATATGATTCAAAAGTTTTAAACTCTATTACAGGTGTTCTACTGTTAATATTAGGCATGTTAAAGCAAGGTATGTTGATATCAGTACAAAAAGTAAGTTGAAATTTTTCTACTATTAAATAAAGTATTAAAAAAATTCTTACACAGAATTTATCCATATTACATAACATTTTAATGTAATATGAAAATATTAACTAATACAATATATCAATATAGTTTTATTTTTAAAGTGTTTTTTTTAATTTTAGTGTAGGTTTCTGTGCCCAGTTACAAGTTTTAGACAATCAAAATGTGCTCAGCCTTGAACTATGCTATTCTTGTCTTTAAGTACTAATACATATTTATAAGCTTATCTTTCAGACTGTGCATTTGTCACTCTTGGTCAACTTGCTTAATAACTGATGAAGCTGTTCTTAAAGAGTAGTTTTAGTATGTTGGTTGAATATGAATATACAGCAGTTAGAAATTAGTTTCATTTGCCTGTTAATGCATCTTGCCTAATGATGTGGGTGATGATGTAATTTTCATGATATAAAAGACTGTTTGGTTTAAATATTAGTGATTAATTTATATTTGTGAGTGAATATTTTATTACTTTCAAGTTTTGTTATAATAAGAGTTAAAAGCAGACAATTGTAGATGGTTTTGTTAATAACTAATTGGTGTCGAGAATATAGAGTGGCCAGACAACTATGTAATAAAGATATAAATAGCATGAGATAAGCGGGAATACAGTATTAGACGGATAAAAGCAAAGAGAATATAGTTGGCGTGAGGTAACGTTAAAGTGATAGGCCTAACATTTAATATGTAAGAGTGAAACTAACAGCATATAAAAAAAGATAAGGAGGATAATTTTATTCTGTCAAATTGTGATTCTAAAGTAATTGCATCAGCCTGGGTACACTTTGAAAAAAGGAACAAAGGATCTTCAGAAGAAAGAAGACCAAACGAATTATGGTAATTTGCACCACTATTATAAATGAATCACACACAGAATACTAGTAAGATAGCAATATAGAGAAGATAGTTCGACTTGTAAAGAAAATTCTACAGTAATTGAATAGGCCTAAGTGGACTTTTGACAAGAAGAAGAGAACTATATATATGTAGTGTTTATCATATGCCTATAATCACTATAGTGTGAATACTTTGTTGTACATACGTTTAACTTGTTATGAATATATATACATATATATTATATGAAAACAAGTAAAATGTGTGCTGTTTATTGATCATTGAATTTATCACTAACAAGTCACAGACACCTACTGTAGAAGAATCCTTAGCCCAACAACAACATAGTATATATTTATACTATCAAGAAATATAAGTAAAAGATATTTATTTCAACAATTAGCAAATAGAAGAACTTATATATATATATATATATAATATATTTTTAAATCTGACAGTAATTAGGAGTTTGGAAGTACAATATTATTCTAAGCAACATCAGCTCTCCCTCAAGTTGTCTCAAGCTTTAGTAGCCAGTTGAAAATACATATTTATTTTCTAATCAATCTGACAGTAATTAGGAAGTTTTAGTGGAGTTTGGAAGTACAATATTATTCTAAGCAACATCAGCTCTCTCTCAAGTTGTCTCAAGCTTTAGTAGCCAGTTGAAAATACATATTTATTTTCTAATCAAACTGTCGTTGTTTTTCTATTTTGCTCTTTATTTTATATTATGCTTATTAGGTATGTTTAATTAATCAACAGTTTTATGTTAAAAAGACTGACTGTTATCCTACTTGGAACAGTGACTGTTAAATAAAGATTTGCTTTGCTTAAGCCAGTTGCAGTTCTTTTAATTAGCTGTAATAGGGTGTTCTTGTAATGCATGCTGATTGTATTTAGTCATACGAACATCACACATTACATCAAATATGTGTACATAAAACAAAATATAAAATCATGTAAAAATATTTTATTTCATTTATGTGGATTATCTGTATAATAAAAGAGTTTTCAATCAAATATAAACTAGCACTTATGTCTATATGATCAGTAAATTAGTGCTAATGAAGGTTTGAACCTTCATTTGATAATGTGTTCCTTCATTACAGCCCTAGTTATGTATAATGTCTTAACATTCAATAATTTTGAAAGTTTTATTATTGCTTTCATTTTCTCTTATCTTCCTATAAAATGTTATAAGTTTCTAGTGAAGTATTAAATAAAACTGTTAATTACTCATATTAATATTTGATGGGTCAATATGATCATATCTATGATAATATATCTTGTCACAAAAACATTTTTAACCAGTGATCAAATGACATATTTATATATACAATCTGTAATTTGGCATTTATATACCTAGATAGAATAGCCAAAAATCCCTAAACTTTACATAGACTTGAAATAAAGCTATGCTACTTAAATTTTCCTTACCATACATGATCAGGTTCTTCTATTTTGTACAGCCTTGTTGCAGCAGTAAGAAATACAACAACACCAAAAGCTAACCACCAAATCATATTATCTTTGTCTTTTGTTGTCATCTTCTTCTTTTCAGTGTGGATTTTTGATAATTTTAATTTGATTTTTTCACCTGTTTTCCTCCCTTTAGCTGCAGAACTTTGTTGTTCTTTAGTGGTCATATTTTCATTAACAGAGAAGGTTTATAGTCTATGACAAACAAAAATGATAGTATATTTTATGTTCAGACTTGCAGTTAAGTATAATTTATATCAACAAAAGTGACAAAGCAGAAAACTGTACTTTATGATTTTGAAATTAAAACTAAAATTATTCAAAATCATAAATAATATTCAACGTTAAACTGGTACACAATTAAAAACATTTTATTTAGGCCTATCTATGGCCTTCAAAAAGTTGATGACGCTTACATGTTTCGACGTTACAACGTCATCCTCCTTGTAACATTGAAATATGTAGTGTCGTCAACTTTTTGAAGGCCACAGATAGGCCTAAATAAAATGTTTTTAATTGTGTCCCAGTTTAACGTTGAATATTATTTATGATTTTAACTTTATACACAAGTGCCAAAATACTATAA